>NC_045435.1:132948762-133065169 GCF_002776525.5 Piliocolobus tephrosceles
TGGATTAGAGACTTAAATGTTAGACCTAATACCATAAAAACCCTAGAAGAAAATCTAGGTAGTACCATTCAGGACATAGGCATGGGCAAGGACTTCATGTCTAAAACACCAAAAGCAACGGCAGCAAAAGCCAAAATTGACAAATGGGATCTCATTAAACTAAAGAGCTTCTGCACAGCAAAAGAAACTACCATCAGAGTGAACAGGCAACCTACAGAATGGGAGAAAATTTTTGCAATCTACTCATCTGACAAAGGGCTAATTTCCAGAATCTACAAAGAACTCAAACAAATATACAAGAAAAAAACAAACAACCCCATCAAAAAGTGGGCAAAGGATATGAACAGACATTTCTCAAAAGAAGACATTCATACAGCCAACAGACACATGAAAAAATGCTCATCATCACTGGCCATCAGAGAAATGCAAATCAAAACCACAATGGGATACCATCTCACACCAGTTAGAATGGCAATCATTAAAAAATCAGGAAACAACAGGTGTTGGAGAGGATATGGAGAAATAGGAACACTTTTACACTGTTGGTGGGATTGTAAACTAGTTCAACCATTATGGAAAACAGTATGACAATTCCTCAAAGATCTAGAACTAGATGTACCATATGACCCAGCCATCCCACTACTGGGTATATACCCAAAGGATTATAAATTATGCTACTACAAAGAAACATGCACACGTATGTTTATTGCGGTACTATTCACAATATCAAAGACTTGGAATCAACCCAAATGTCCATCAGTGACAGACTGGATTAAGAAAATGTGGCACATATACACCATGGAATACTATGCAGCCATAAAAAAGGATGAGTTTGCGTCCTTTGTAGGGATATGGACACAGCTGGAAACCATCATTCTTAGCAAACTATCACAAGAAGAGAAAACCAAACACCACATGTTCTCACTCATAGGTGGGAACTGAACAATGAGCTCACTTGGACTCGGGAAGGGGAACATCACACACTGGGGCCTATCATGGGGAGGGGGGAGGGGGGGATTGCATTGGGGAGTTATACCTGATATAAATGATGAATTGATGGGTGCTGACGAGTTGATGGGTGCAGCACACCAACATTGCACATGTATACATATGTAACAAACCTGCACGTTATGCACATGTACCCTAGAACTTAAAGTATAATAAAAAAATAAAAAATAAATAAATAAATAAATATAAAATCAAAGCAAATAAAAAGTTAATTAATCCAAGGTCTCACAGGGAGAGGACAGTTTCTCTTGATTTTAACTAATAATACTCCCCAAATAATTTGTAAAAGGTTGTATGAACCATAAAATACCAAATAAATGGTAGGATAATCATCCTCACTGCCATGAGGTTTCTTCACACAGCAATAAAGTTTTAAAAATAATCTAAATAGAGGTAAAGCCTATGGTGTTTGTTTTCTCCTACCAGTTTTTACAAGGCAACAAAAGATGTTGCAATGATGAATATTTGGGCCTTTCCCTTTGTTCCGTACTAGACAGTTGTCTCAGTAAAGGAATAAATATTGTGTATTGTCAGTCACTGTGAAACTCTATCATAACCATCTGATTGCTTAAATATCCATTTCTTTATTTTTCCTGCAAATGTTTGAGAAGATGTCAAGGAGGAACAAGGTTGTGTGTATGTGGGAGGGTGGCACTAGATTCCAGATTTACTCATTTTGTGATTTTACCGTCACTCATGCAAATGAATAAAGATGGACTTCATTTGCAAATTCTATAATTGTTACTTATTTTCCAAAAGAGAAACTTGGGGTGATAAAAGTAAATGTCACATTGTAAAAAAAGAAAAACAACAACAAAAAAACACAATAGAAACAAAAAACTTTTTTTTTTTTTTTTTTGAGACGGAGTCTCGCTCTGTCGCCCAGGCTGGAGTGCAGTGGCCGGATCTCAGCTCACTGCAAGCTCCGCCTCCTGGGTTCACGCTATTCTCCTGCCTCAGCCTCCAGAGTAGCTGGGACTACAGGCGCCCACCACCTCGTCCGGCTAGTTTTTTTTTTTTTGTATTTTTTAGTAGAGACGGGGTTTCACCGTGTTAGCCAGGATGGTCTCGATCTCCTGACCTCGTGATCCGCCCGTCTCGGCCTCCCAAAGTGCTGGGATTACAGGCTTGAGCCACCGCGCCCCGCAAAACAAAAAACTTTTAAGTATATCTTCTAAGTAATACTAGTTACTTGGAAGAGAAAGTGTTTTCATTTGATTTATGACTAATTTTTTGTAAAATTAATGTAAATATTAAAGCATTTTCATAATAAATAATGATGAAAAGTACACAACCAGACTGATATTTATGCGCACAGGGGGTGATTTTGTACATAAAAGCGCATAATGTTAATGCTCAACTCTGACATTTTGGAGCATAGCTTCCAAATGTTGTGTGAGGCATGTATTATCTTTAGATTAATGTGTGATATGAAAGGAGGGGCAGAAATGTCTCTCAAGTGTGAAAGTCAGAATCCTTTCCTGGTATGTAGTGTTCTGCCATACTGTGAGAAAAAAATCCTTTTTCTGTAATATATAATACAATTTTTAAAATAAGACATTGGGTATAGGCAAAAAGACTCAAAGGGTTTTTAAGAGCATAAAACAGCTTTTTAATAAATATTGTTCTTATGTTTTAAAGATAAGTTGGATAGAAACAGGAAGAGGGCTTAAGTTTTCTTATAATAGAGATAAAGTTTATAATCAAAAGAATATTGTATTTAGCAAAATATTTTGGGAGTTGCCATATAAACAGTTGGAAATTCCTTTGAAATCCTTGATGAATTCAAAACACAGCTGTTGCAATTCTTATTATATGTAATTTTAATATGTTGGGGTTTTTTACTGTTATTTACGCATAATCATCTATATAAAACTACTTCATTAAAAGAGCAATATAGTCCAAATTCTTGAAAAGATTTCTATTAGCCTAGAGAATACATGGTGCATGAATAGCATGAAGATGAGATGTGCTACTTGAACTCTTACTGGAGTTACAGAAGATGTCACTGACCCTCCCAAACTTAGGGATTGCTTTGAAATGCTGTTGACAGCACTAATGACTAATTTAATGAATGAGCTGTACTCTTCTACATGTTAGATAAATTCCATGTATATTTGGGGAGTAAGGCAACTAAATTTAGCAAATAAAAATATAAGATACTCAGTTAAATTTGAATTTCAGTTCTATTTTCGTATAAATACGTCCCATGAAACCATGAAATAAAAGTATATCCCATATAATACTTGTACAAAATATTGTTGTTTATCTGAGCTATATATTTACTAGATGCCCTGTATTTTATCTTGCAGTCCTATTAAGGAGGCTATTTCAGGTTAGAGCCGTTGTCCAGTGCAGTAGTAGAAGCAGCAGTAGCAGCACCAGCTATCATAGTAATAGTCATAGAAAAAGTAACAACTATTTATCAAGTGCTTTGTCTGTGATCTGTGTCATTTTCTCATTTTGTCTTCCCAGCAAGATACCTCTGAGGTAACTGCTTTATGAAGAAATAATTTAGCAGAGTCCTTGGCACATAATAACCACAATTATCTATTAATCATCTCTGTTGTTTTATTTTTATTGTTTTTACTACCCTTACACTTCCTCTTAAAGAGGAAGAAACTGAAGCTCCAACACCTCAAATCCACTTAGATTGAAAGAAGGCACCCTGGACTTTGAATCATGGCCTATTTCCAAAACCCAAGATCTTAGACATTTTGTTCCACAGGAAGTTCCTCACTTAATGTTGTCAGTAGATTCTTGGAAACTATGACGTCAAGCAAAACAATGTATAATGAAACCGATTTTACCATAGGCTAATTGATATAAATGAGTTAATTCCTAAAGCATATTTCTGGCAAAAAAAAAAAAAAAAAAAAAAAAAAAAAAATCACCAAAAAAAGACACAAACACCCCTAATATTAAATGTTAAAATAAATGTGAACTATACATACATTTAAGAAAGATTAATAAAAACAAGTAAGATAATTATTTACCCAGTTATTCCAGTTCAGGTTCGCAGGTGCCCAGAGGCTATCCCAGCAGCTCAGGCAAGAACAAACTTTGAAGAGGATGCCATCCCATCACAGGGAACGTTCACATACACACCCACACTCAGTCAGAGTGGGTGCAGACACACCAATTTATGTAACTTGCTCATCTTTGGATGTGGGAGGAAACCGGAGTGCCCAAAGAAAACCCATGCAGACACGGGGAGAATGTGCGAGCTTCACGCAGACAGTAGCTCCGGCCAGGAATATTTTTATTTTTTTCTCATTAACATTATAATGAAATTATGTTGAACAAAACAATGTTTATTTGAGGACCTATTGTGCTGTCCTAGGTCTGATTTTAGTCTTTGAACCTTTGAACCACACTAGGTGACTGACGCCTTGAAGTGGCCTGCGTTTACACTCTATTCTAACTCATGTCGACATCACGTGATTGACTGGAACAGACTGTGTAGCTCAGAAGCAAGAATGCTGGACAGCTAAATGGAGCAATAGCGTTTGGCATGAGAGTTTAGGGTCACTGGAAATGACAAGGAATCACAAATATCAACAGACAGTTTTGGGTGGTAACTGTCTACATACTTGATAAAGGTTACAGAGGCAGTAAGTGCCTAAACAATAACTAAAATCCAGGTCCTCTGACTCCTCGTAGTGGTCAAACATGATGTCATCACCTTCATTTCAGCATTTTTCATGTGTTACATAAATTCATCAGTAGAACAGCCACTTAATAATTTCCATTTATTTTCTATCAGAAGGCACATAAGTAAAGCATTTAATGTTAACATCATCTGTTACATACTTATTTGATTAAATGTGTCTAAATTACTAAGCTTGTGATTAACTTATTTGACAAATTATTTAAAAGTGTTAATTCTGAATTTGCCTTTATTTCCATTCTAGATAGTTCAATTTTGGGTATTTTACTTTTTGAGAATCATTTGTTATTAATTCAATGTATGAATAATAAGGCTTCATAAATAACTCAGATATCAGCTTTTAATAACTAATATCTTATAACATGAACCTGTCACAATCATCAGATTCATAGAGTAGCAGATGTGAGAAAGTGAAAATAGATTGGAAATCATTCTGAAAACTCCAAATCTTGACACAGTTTCACCATTTAGCCAATGAAATAGAAGGAAAAATAGTATGACAGTTTAATTAATGACTTGTTACAATATCAAGGGCAAAGTAACCAAATTTATTTTTGAGACTGTCACAATTACTGAAAAAAAAACTCTGAAACTGATCTCAGATCAAGTTATAAATCTCAGTTATTTATCATAACAATTTTAATGATTTTTTTTAAAGTTCAGGGGTATATGCCTAAATGCTATTGCAGATTATTCTTATAGTATCATATTCCTGCCAATGGTAGATGATTTTGGACAGGACATCAATGAAGTTTGATGGGAAGCTTCCTCTTCCCCACTTTACGACAGTGCAGATATGATTACACAGATACCAGATGAAACAGTAAGATGCATTTCTTGTCTACTAAAAAAGCAAGAGATGACGGTTATGGGGTTTAAAGACTTCATTTTTCTAAATAATTCTCTAGGGTGAAGGAAACTGAACATGAATACATCTATGGTCTATGCAGAAAGACAAAGAACTGTGCATCTGTCCAGGATATTTTCCTTAAGAATTTAGAAGTATATTCTCATCAAGAAAGGTGATTCTTTGTGTATGTATTATAAAACAGAAGATGTTCTTAATTTGAAATATAGTTTTATTAAGCAAACCTTTTAAAGTACAGCTGCAGATTCAAAGGCCACTTTCCTCAGGATGCAAGGAAATGAGCTACACTAATTTTAATGTTGTTAATCTAGCCATGAGGTGTAAGAGGGTTGCTATTTGTATCAACAATGTTTAATATTTAGGCAGCCAAACTGCTTTTTCCAAGTGACAGCTTCTCTATTCCCTTCATTTGGCAAATACTCCTTTCATACTTTCTAGTAGTGGCGTAACTTTGATAAAGGGTAATAATTTTCTATTTTTCCATAAATAATTATAATTGAAGGAAAACTGCTCGTAAAGAAGAGTCATCGTTGTAAGTTTACAGCAGTGTTTTCTAAATCTGGCAGAAAAGGGTGTTAATATCACAGTCAAAATATCTGAAAAGGAAATAGAAATGGGAATTTTTGAACTTTCAGGGATTGTATTTTAGGTAATCATTATGAACTGATGATATAGGTGGTATTTTTCTGTGCCCTTTCCACGCATTTCTCACCCCAAACTTTCCTGCTGCGAAGTTGAGGTAGGAGACTAATGTTTTCAAGGTTGGATCATACATTAAAATGTCAGAATTGACCTAGGGGTTTTGCAAATGTGTATTAGAAGATGGATATAAAACAGAGGAGGGCAACCGAGAGAAAACTTGAGACAGTTAGACTTTTTAAATGATAATGGAAGGGTACCATTACATCATGACTCAAGGGAAAAAATAAAGACTTTGGATCTCTAGAAAGATAGTAGCTTTGCCAAGGCCTAAACTTAATATCATGGACATGATTTACTGCAATAGGTTTCCATATGATTTATATTTCATAAATGACTCATTGTTATAAAAGGCAATCATAAATGACACAAAGCTAAACCTTTTATGAAATACATTCTATATCTAGAGATTCTTCCTGAGGCAGAAACAAGAGAAATAGGATGACCAGACACCCTAATATAAAAAGAAGTTTTTGATGTTGTGTCACGTTGATGCTTCTTTCATAGAATATTCTTATGGTTTTCTGTTTCACTGTGAATGTCTTATATGCATTTATTTGGACCCAATGGAAACTAACGGGGGTAGTTATAATGACTATTTACTAAGTTTCACTTTGTTTGGTAATGAGATACATAATGTGTCCTAACTCAGAAACATCTCTTTCCTTCCTTATACTCCATTGTGGATTCCCTCACTTATCTTTTCCCAGAAATTTAATAACACCAAGTCATTTTAGAAATAATCACCTTTAGCTAATTAATTTAAAAATAATAAGTACCTCTCCAAAATACAGCTTCTTCCTCCTTTTTTTTTTTTCTTAAAGTCCCTGCAAAACGATTGCCTGAGTAGCGTTTATATCTGTGCCAGTAGGTAATCTACACATATTGGATTTCTCAATATATAGACTATTCTCTTTTAGACTAATTTGTAGTAGGAATTAGAAATTTATACAAAGGTTGAACACACTCATTTTATGTACTAGTTGCATTTTTATTTTTTTCCCCAAAGCAATTTTTATTTTAAGCTTAGAAGTATAAAGAAGAAAAAAAAGAATAACACATTTCAATCAGTGCTTTGCTCCAATATCACATACATCTATAAATATTTATTGACTATTCTCTGTAGATAAAATACCTTACACAGAAACACCTAATCTTTGACTTAGTCTTCTGTGAGAGATGAAACTTGGCCTTTAGTCTTCTGGGAAAACCTCCATCACTGCATTTTTTTAATTTTTATTTTAAATTCTGGGGCACATGTATAGGATGTGCAGGTTTGTTACATAGGTAACGTGTGCTATGGTGGTGGTTTGCTGCACCTATCAACACATCACCTAGGTATTAACACCAGAATGCATTAGCTATTTTTCCTAATGCTCTCCCTCCTGCAACCCACCACCTGACAGGCCTCAGTATGTGTTGTTCCCCTCCCTGTGTCCACGTGTTCTCATTGTTTAGCTCCCACTTGTAAGTGAGAACATGTGGTGTTTGGTTTTCTGTCCCTGTGTTAGTCTGCTGAATATAATGGCTTCCAGCTCCATCTATGTCCCTGCAAGGAACATGATCTCATTCCTTTTTATGGCTGCATAATATTCCATGGTATATATGTACCACATTTTCTTTATCCAGTCTATCATTGATGGGCATTTGCGTTGATTCCATGTCTTTGCTATTATGAATAGTGTTCCAATGAACATGCACATGCATGTATATATGTAATAGAATGATTTATATTCCTTTGGGTATATACCCAGTAATGGAATTGCTGGGTCAAATGGCATTTCTGGTTCTAGATCTTTGAAGAATTGCCACAACGTCTTCTGCAATGGTTGAACTAATTTACATTCCCACCAATAGTGTAAAAGTTCCTATTTCTCCCCGACCTCACCAGCATCTGTTGTTTCTTGATTTTTTAATAATTGCCATTCTGACTGATGTGAGATGGTATCTCATTGTGGTTTTTATTTGCATTTCTCTAATGATCAGTGATGTTGAGCTTTTTTTCTTTTTTGAGCTTTTTTTCATGTTTGTTGGCTGCATGAATGTCTTTTTTTGAGAGTGTCTGTTCATGTCCTTTGCTCACTTTCTGTTCTGTTCTGTTCTTTTTTTTTTTTTTTTTTTTTTTTTTTGAGATGGAGTCTCACTCTGTCACCCAAGCTGGAGTGAAGTGGCACGATCTTGGCTCACTGCAAGCTTTGCCTCCCAGGTTCACGCCATTCTCCTGCCTTAGTGTCTCAAGTAGCTGGGACTACAGGTGCCTGCCGCCATGCCCGGCTCATTTTTTTTTTTTTTTTTGTATTTTTAGTAGAGACAGGGTTTCACTGTATTAGCCAGGATGGTCTCAATCTCCTGACCTCATGATTGGCCCACCTCAGCCTCTCAAAGTGCTGGGATTACAGGCATGAGCCACCACAACCAGTCCTTTGCCCACTTTTTCATAAGGTTGTTTTTTTCTTATACATTTGTTTAAATTCACTGTAGATTCTCGATATTAGACCTTTGTCAGATGGATAGATTATAAAATTTTTCTCCGACTCTGTAGGTTGCTTGTTCACTCTGATGATAGTTCCTTTTGCTGTGCAGAAGCTCTTTAATTTAGTTAGATCCTGTTTGTCAATTTTTGCTCTTGTTGCAATTGCTTAACTATCCTAAATATATATGCACCAAATAGAGGAGCACCCAAATTCATGAAACGAGTTCTTAGAGACCTACAAAGTGACTTAGACTCCCACACAATAATAGTGTGAGGCTTTAATACCCCGCCCTCAATATTAGGCAGATTATTGAGACAGAAAATTAACAAAGATATTTAGGACTTGAACTCAGCTCTGCATCACATGGACCTGATAGACATATACAGAACTCTCCACCCTGAAACAACAGAATATACATTATTCTTGGTGCCACAACTTATTCTAAAATTGATCACTTAGTTGGAAGTAAATCATTCCTCAGCAAATGCAAAAGAACTGAAATCATAACAGTCTTTCAGATCACAATGCAATCAAATTAGAACTTAAGATTAAGAAACTCACTCAAAACCACACAACTACATGGAAATTGAGCAGCCTGCTTCTGAATGACTCCTGGGTAAATAATGAAATTAAGGCATAAATCAAAAAGTTTTTTGAAACTAATGAAAACAAAGACAACATACCAGAATCTCTGAGATATAGCAAAAGCAGTGTTAAGAGGAAAATTTATAGCACTAAATATCCACATCAAAAAGCTAGAAAGATCTCACACTGACATCCTAACATCACAACTAAAGGAACTAAAGGAATCAAGAGCAAACAAACCCCAACACTAGCAGAAGAAAAGAAATAACCAGAGCAGAACTGAAGGAAATACAGACACAAAAAAAACTTAAAAGATCAATGGATCCAGGAGCTGGTTTTATGAAAATATATATAAAATAGATAGACTGCCAGCTGGACTAACAAAGAAGAAAAGAGAGAAGAATAAAATAGATACAATAAAAAAAGATAATGGGAATATTACCACTGATCCCCCAGAAATACAACCATCAAAGAATACTATGAACACCTCTATGCAAATAAACTAGAAAATCTAGAAGAAATGGATACATTCCTGGACATGTACACTCTCGTAAGACTGACCTGAAAGTTGAATTCCTGAATAGACCAATAAGAAGTTCTGAAATTGAGGCAGTACTAAATAGCCTATCAACCAAAAAAAAAAAAATTGCCCAGCACCAGACAGATTTACCACTCAATTCTACCAGAGGTAAAAAGGGAAAATGATACCCTTTCTTCTGAAACTATTCCAAACAATTGAAAAGGAGGAACTCTTCCCTAACTCGTTTTATGAGGCCAGCATCATCCTGATATCAAACCTGGCAGAGATACAACAACAACAACAACAGAAACTTCAGGCCAGTATTCCTGATGAATATTGATGCATAAATTTTTAATGAAATGCTGGCCAACCAAATACAGCAGCACATCAAAAAGCTTGTCCACCATGATTAAATGGCTTCATCTCTGGAATGCAAGGCTAGTTCAACATATGCAAATCAATCATTGTAATTTATCACATAAACAGAACTAAAGACAAAAACCACATGATTATCTCAATAGATGCAGAAACGGCCTTCAATAAAATTCAACATCCCTTCATGTTAAAAACTCTCTATAAACTAGGTATTAAAGGAACATACCTCAAAATAATAAGAGCCATATATGACAAACCCACAGTCAACATCATACTGAATGGGCGAAAGCTGGAGTTACTCCTCTTGAAAATTGTCACAAGACAAGAATGCCCTCTCTCACCACTCCTATTCAACATAGTATTGGAAGTTCTGGCCAGGGGATCAGAAAAAAGAAATAAGCATTTTCAAGTAGGAAGAGAGAAAGTCAAATTGTTTTTGTTTGCAGATGACAAAAATCAATGTGCAAAAGTCACAAGCATTCTCGTACACCAGTAACAGACAAGTAGAGAGCCAAATCATGAATGAACTCCCATTCACAGTTGCTACAAAGAGAATAAAATACCTACGGATACAGCTAACAAGGGAAGTGAAGGACTCTTTAAGGATAACTACAAACTACTGCTCAAGGAAATAAGAGAGGACACAAATGGAAAAACATTTCATACTTATGTATAGGAATAATCAATATCTTGAAAATGGTCATACTGCCCAAAGTAATTTACAGATTCAATGCTGTTTCCATTAAACTACTATTAAGGTTCTTCACAGAATTAGAAAAAAAATATTTTAAAATTTATATCAAATCAAAAAAGACCTCATAGAGCCAAGACAAGCCTAAGCAAAAATAAAGCTGGAGGCATCACACTACCTGACTTCAAATTATACTGTAAGGCTACAGTAACCTAAGCAGCATGGTACTGGTACAAAAGCAGACACATAGACCAATGGAACCGATTAGAGATCTCAGAAATAAGACCACACACCTAAAACCATCTGATATTCAACAAACCTGACAAAAACAAGTAGTGGGAAAATTATTCCCTGTTTAGTAAATGGTGCTGGGAGAACTGCCTAGCCATATGAAGAAAGTTAAAACTGTACCCCTTCCTTACACCTTATACAAAAATTAACTCAAGATAGATTAAAGACTTCAACGTAAAACCCAAAATTACAAAACCCCTAGAAGGAAATATAGGCAATACCATTCAGGACATAGGCATGGGCAAAGATTTCATGCCCATGCCTATGTCATAAATGGTATTGCCTATATTTTTCTAGCTGCATTTTTAAAATGAACATTAGAAAAGAACATTTCCTACCACATAGTAAATATCACTTAAAATCTTTAAATATACAATTTTGAGGAACAAATAGATATCAAGTTTAGAACCTTATTTTTAATAGGTTGTGATTTGTGATCTTTTGCTTATTAACTATCACACCATTTTAGTTTTAAAGCTAAGTAAAAATTCAGCTAATCTTTTTTCATAGGATCAAGTTTTTGACCTTACTAAAAACACTAAATTTTGAAAATTCAATTTCTTAATTTAACATACATACACAATCATAATTAGTTATTTTGAGAAATTTGTGCCTTTGGAATGATGGTAACCTACTGAGTAAAGGGACACATCATCTTTCACCATGATATTGCCTCACACTTCGATCCCAACTAATTTGTAGAATGTGGCCTATTCTTTGAAATAGGCATTAAATACGTTCCGTTTCTAAATCACATCTGAAAAACTGGCATAGCTTGTTAAAATTCTCACATAGCCGATTCCAAACTTGGATTCACCCACTCTAAGGAGGAAATAATTAGGGATATGCCATAGAGGAAGTTCCTATCACTCAGAATTCTTCAGTTTTGTTTTTTCCAATGTTCAGTTTCAAACAACTGGAGAATATAGACACCTTCAGGAAGAAACATCTGATATACTACTCAGAAAACATTGCCTTATCCATTATCATCACCCTACTGGTGAATGTCATTGTTTTTCTTATATGTGCTGCTTCTTAAGAGAGCAAGCATAATACTCATCTATTGCCGCATAGCAATATCATAAAAAAACTTAGTAGCTTAAACAACACTTATTTATTATCTTATAGTTCCTGTGGTCAGAGTGCAAGCATCCCTTGCCCAGGGCTTCTGCTTCATGGTCTCACAAAGCTGCAACCAAGGTGTTGGCTACGGCTGCAATCACACTTGAAGTTCAACTGGGGAAGGACCAACTCTCAAGTGTACATGGTTGTTGGCAGCTTTCAGTTTCTTGCAAGCTGTTGGCCAGAAGTCACCCTCAGTTTCTTAACATGTGGTATTCTCCATCATAAAGCTCATACCATGGCAGCTTGTCTATTCTAAACCAGCAAGGGAGAGACTCTTCTTGTTAGATTGAGGTCACAATCCTCTGTAATGTAACCATGGAAGTTACAGTCCATCACACTTGCTTCATTCTACTGGTTAAGATCCAGTCATGGATTCCACCCATGCTCAAAGAAAAGGAATCATACAAGGGCCTTAATACCAGAAAATAGGAATCACGGGGCCCCACCTAGACTTTGTGTGCCTCGGCAGGCAATAAGCCTACTAAAATAATTATGGGAGAATGTTTGCTTCATTATACTTTTTAAAATTTTGCTTCATTTTTGAAATTATTCCTTAACTCATCCTGAAAAAAAAAAAACCTCTCAAATATACAGTGCTAAAAATCACAAAAGAGATATAAGCTAAAATTTTAGCATGATGAATCTTATGAGCTTAAATTTCCTTTTATATTCCATTATATTGAGAGGGAACCTCAGTTTAGAATGTTGAGGAGCAATTTTCAAAGGATCTTGGAGAATAATAAACTTGCATCAACTGTCAACCAATGAACTTGATCCAAGGGAAAATGCCAAGTGTTTACAGGTCGTCAATAAGAACATCGTGAAATACTGTTAGCATTACCTCACCACAGTTCAGCTATGCTTTAAGTGTAGTCATCCCCTCATACAACAGGGTGATGATATGCGTAGGTTCAGAAGGATTCAATGCAATGTATAGTAGAGGAAATGGAGGAGGTTGGTATAGGGTCTAAATAACATGGATCCTGCCATTGATGTTGGCAATTGCAAATATTATTTTTCTAATAACTTGTACAAAGATTTTGAAAACTTTTTGTCAAATAAACTTACTATAAAGCTGAAAGGGATAGCCAATAGGTTGTATGACAGAAGATACAGCAGAATGGATATGGTGACTTTCTGATATGGTTTAGCCTGCCCAAATCTCATGTTAAATTGTAATCCCCCATGTTGAAGGAGGAACCTGGTAGGAGGTGATTGAATAATGGGGGTGGATTTCCCTCTTGCTGTTCTTGTGATAGTGAGTGAGTTCTCACAAATCTGGTTGTTTAAAAGTGTGTAGCCCCTCCACCTTCTCTTTTTTCCTCTTTCTCTGGCCATGTAAGAAGTGCCTACTTTTCCTTCACCTTTCAGCATTGTTGAAAATTTCTTGAGGCCTCCTCAGCCATGCTACCTATAGAGCCTGTGAAACTATGAGACAATTAGGGGGCGGAGCAGGATGGCCAAATAGGAACAGCTCCAGTCTCCAACTCCCAGCGCGAGCGACACAGAAGACTGGTAATTTCTGCATTTTCAACTGAGGTACTGGGGTCATCTCGCTAGGGAGTGCCGGACAATCAGTGCTGGTCAGCTGCTGCAGCCCAACCAGCGAGAGCTGAAGCAAGGCGAGGCATTGCCTCACCTGGGAAGCACAAGGGGGAAGGGAGTCCCTTTTCCTAGCCAGGGGAACTGAGACACGCAACACCTAGAAAATCGGATGACTCCCAGCCCAATACTGCTCTTTGAGCAAACAGGCACACCAGGAGATTGTATCCCACACCTGGCCGGGAGGGTCCCCCGGCCACGGAGCCTCCCTCATTGCTAGCAGAGCAGTCTGTGATCTAACTGCAAGGCAGTAGCAAGGCTGAGGGAGGGGCGCCCGCCATTGCTGAGGCTTAAGTAGGTAAACAAAGCCGCTGGGAAGCTCGAACTGGGTGGAGCTCACAGCAGCTCAAGGAAACCTGCCTGTCTCTGTAGACTCCACCTCTGGGAACAGGGCACAGGTAAACAACAACAACAACAAAAGCAGCAGAAACCTTTGCAGATGCAAACGACTCTGTCTGACAGCTTTGAAGAGAGCAGTGGATCTCCCCACATGGAGGTTGAGATCTGAGAAGGGACAGACTGCCTGCTCAAGTGGGTCCCTGACCCCTGAGTAGCCTAACTGGGAGACATCCCCCACTAGGGGCAGTCTGACACCCCACACCTCACAGGGTGGAGTACACCCCTGAGAGGAAGCTTCCAAAGTAAGAATCAGACAGGTACACTCACTGTTCAGCAACATTCTATCTTCTTCAACCTCTGCTGCTGATACCCAGGCAAACAGGGCCTGGAGTGGACCTCAAGCAATCTCCAACAGACCTGCAGCTGAGGGTCCTGACTGTTAGAAGGAAAACTATCAAACAGGAAGGACACCTATACCAAAACCCCATCAGTACGTCACCATCATCAAAGACCAGAGGCAGATAAAACCACAAAGATGGGGAAAAAGCAGGGCAGAAAAGCTGGAAATTCAAAAAATAAGAGCGCATCTCCTCCTGCAAAGGAGCACAGCTCATCGCCAGCAATGGATCGACGCTGGTCAGAGAATGACTTTGACGAGATGAGAGAAGAAGCCTTCAGTCCATCAAACTTCTCAGAGCTAAAGGAGGAATTACATACCCAGTGCAAAGAAACTGAAAATCTTGAAAAAAGAGTGGAAGAATTGACAGCTAGAATAATTAATGCAGAGAAGGTCATAAACGAAATGACAGAGATGAAAACCATGACACGAGAAATACGTGACAAATGCACAAGCTTCAGTAACCGACTCGATCAACTGGAAGAAAGAGTATCAGTGATTGAGGATCAAATGAATGAAACGAAGCGAGAAGAGAAACCAAAAGAAAAAAGAAGAAAAAGAAATGAACAAAGCCTGCAAGAAGTATGGGATTATGTAAAAAGACCAAATCTACATCTGATTGGGGTGCCTGAAAGTGAGGGGGAAAATGGAACCAAGTTGGAAAACACTCTTCAGGATATCATCCAGGAGAACTTCCCCAACCTAGTAGGGCAGGCCAACATTCAAATTCAGGAAATACAGAGAACGCCACAAAGATACTCCTCAAGAAGAGCAACTCCAAGACACATACTTGCCACATTCACCAAACTTGAAATGACGGAAAAAATCTTCAGGGCAGCCAGAGAGAAAGGTCGGGTTACCCACAAAGGGAAGCCCATCAGACTAACAGCAGATCTCTCGGCAGAAACTCTACAAGCCAGAAGAGAGTGGGGACCAATATTCAACATTCTTAAAGAAAATAATTTTAAACCCAGAATTTCATATCCAGCCAAACTAAGTTTCATCAGTGAAGGAGAAATAAAATCCTTTACAGATAAACAAATGCTTAGAGGTTTTGTCACCACCAGGCCTGCCTTATAAGAGACCCTGAAGGAAGCCCTAAACATGGAAAGGAACAACCTGTAGCAGCCAATGCAAAAACATGCCAAAATGTAAAGACCATGGAGGCTAGGAAGAAACTGCATCAAATAACAAGCAAAATAACCAGTTAATATCATAATGGCAGGATCAAGTTCACACATGACAATATTAACCTTAAATGTAAATGGACTAAATGCTCCAATTAAAAGACACAGACTGGCAAACTGGGTAAAGAGTCAAGACCCATCAGCCTGCTGTATTCAGGAGACCCATCTCACGTGCAGAGACATACATAGGCTCAAAATAAAGGGATGGAGGAAGATCTACCAAGCAAATGGAGAACAAAAAAAAAAAAGCAGGGGTTGCAATCCTAGTCTCTGATAAAACAGACTTTAAACCATCAAAGATCAAAAGAGACAAAGAAGGCCATTACATAATGGTAAAGGGATCAATTCAACAGGAAGAGCTAACTATCCTAAATATATATGCACCCAATACAGGAGCACCCAGATTCATAAAGCAAGTCCTTAGAGATTTACAAAGAGACTTAGATTCCCATACAATAATAATGGGAGACTTCAACACTCCACTGTCAACATTAGACAGATCAACGAGACAGAAAGTTAACAAGGATATCCAGGAATTGAACTCATCTCTGCACCAAGTGGACCTAATAGACATCTATAGAATTCTCCACCCCAAATCAACAGAATATACATTCTTCTCAGCACCACATCACACTTATTCCAAAATTGACCACATAATTGGAAGTAAAGCACTCCTCAGCAAATGTAAAAGAACAGAAATTACAACAAACTGTCTCTCAGACCACAGTGCAATCAAACTAGAACTCAGGACTAAGAAACTCAATCAAAACCGCTCAACTACATGGAAACTGAACAACCTGCTCCTGAATGACTACTGGGTACATAACAAAATGAAGGCAGAAATAAAGATGTTCTTTGAAACCAATGAGAACAAAGATACAACATACCAGAATCTCTGGGACACATTTAAAGCAGTGTGTAGAGGGAAGTTTATAGCACTAAATGCCCACAAGAGAAAGCAGGAAAGATCTAAAATTGACACTCTAACATCACAATTAAAAGAACTAGAGAGGCAAGAGCAAACACACTCAAAAGCTAGCAGAAGGCAAGAAATAACTAAGATCAGAGCAGAACTGAAGGAGATAGAGACATAAAAAACCCTCCAAAAAATCAATGAACCCAGGAGTTGGTTTTTTGAAAAGATCAACAAAATTGACAGACCGCTAGCAAGGCTAATAAAGAAGAAAAGAGAGAAGAATCAAATAGACACAATAAAAAATGATAAAGAGGATATCACCACTGACCCCACAGAAATACAAACTACCATCAGAGAATACTATAAACACCTTTACGCAAATAAACTAGAAAATCCAGAAGAAAAGGATAATTTGCTGGACACTTACACTATTCCAAGACTAAACCAGGAAGAAGTTGAATTCCTAAATAGACCAATAGCAGGCCCTGGAATTGAGGCAATAATTAATAGCCTACCAACCAAAAAAAGTCCAGGAGCAGATGGATTCAGAGCCGAATTCTACCAGAGGTACAAGGAGGAGCTGGTACCATTCCTTCTGAAACTATTCCAATCAATAGAAAAAGATGAAATCCTCCCTAACTCATTTTATGAGGCCAACATCATCCTGATACCAAAGCCTGGCAGAGACACACACAAAAAAGAGAATTTTAGACCAATCTCCCTGATGAACATCGATGCAAAAATCCTCAATAAAATACTGGCAAACCGGATTCAGTAGCACATCAAAAAGCTTATCCACCATGATCAAGTGGGCTTCATCCCTGGGATGCAAGGCTGGTTCAACATTCGCAAATCAATAAACGTAATCCAGCATATAAACAGAACCAAAGACAAGAACCACATGATTATCTCAATAGATTCAGAAAAGGCTATTGACAAAATTCAACAGCCCTTCATGCTGAAAACGCTCAATAAATTCGGTATTGATGGAACGTACCTCAAAATAATAAGAGCTATTTATGACATACCCACAGCCAATATCATACTGAATGGGCAAAAACTGGAAAAATTCCCTTTGAAAACTGGCACAGACAGGGATGCCCTCTCTCACCGCTCCTATTCAACATAGTGTTGGAAGTTCTGGCTAGGGCAATCAGGCAAGAGAAAGAAATAAAGGGTATTCAGTTAGGAAAAGAAGAAGTCAAATTGTCCCTGTTTGCAGATGACATGATTGTATATTTAGAAAACCCCATTGTCTCAGCCCAAAATCTCCTTAAGCTGATTAGCAACTTCAACAAAGTCTCAGGATACAAAATTAATGTGCCAAAATCACAAGCATTCTTATACACCAGTAACAGACAAACAGAGCGCCAAATCATGAATGAACTTCCATTCACAATTGCTTCAAAGAGAATAAAATACCTAGGAATCCAACTTACATGGGATGTAAAGGACTTCTTCAAGGAGAACTACAAACCACCACTCAGTGAAATAAAAGAGGACACAAACAAATGGAAGAACATACCATGCTCATGGATAGGAAGAATCAATATCGTGAAAATGGCCATACTGCCCAAGGTTATTTATAGATTCAATGCCATCCCCATCAAGCTACCAATGAGTTTCTTCACAGAATTGGAAAAAACTGCTTTAAAGTTCATATGGAACCAAAAAAGAGCCCGCATTGCCAAGACAATACTTAGTCAAAAGAACAAAGCTGGAGGCATCACGCTACCTGACTTCAAACTATACTACAAGGCTACAGTAACCAAAACAGCATGGTACTGGTACCAAAACAGAGATATAGACCAATGGAACAGAACAGAGTCCTCAGAAATAATACCACACATCTACAGCCATCTGATCTTTGACAAACCTGAGAGAAACAAGAAATGGGGAAAGGATTCCCTATTTAATAAATGGTGCTGGGAAAATTGGCTAGCCATAAGTAGAAAGCTGAAACTGGATCCTTTCCTTACTCCTTATACGAAAATTAATTCAAGATGGATTAGAGAATTAATTGTTAGACCTAATACCATAAAAACCCTAGAAGAAAACCTAGGTAATACCATTCAGGACATAGGCATGGGCAAGGACTTCATGTCTAAAACACCAAAAGCAACAGCAACAAAAGCCAAAATTGACAAATGGGATCTAATTAAACTAAAGAGCTTCTGCACAGCAAAAGAAACTACCATCAGAGTGAACAGGCAACCTACAGAATGGGAGAAAATTTTTGCAATCTACTCATCTGACAAAGGGCTGACATCCAGAACCTACAAAGAACTCAAACAAATTTACAAGAAAAAACAAACAACCCCATCAAAAAGTGGGCAAAGGATATGAACAGACATTTCTCAAAAGAAGACATGCATACAGCCAACAGACACATGAAAAAATGCTCATCATCACTGGCCGTCAGAGAAATGCAAATCAAAACCACAATGAGATACCATCTCACACCAGTTAGAATGGCAATCATTAAAAAGTCAGGAAACAACAGGTGCTGGAGAGGATGTGGAGAAATAGGAACACTTTTACACTGTTGGTGGGATTGTAAACTAGTTCAACCATTATGGAAAAGAGTATGACAATTCCTTAAAGATCTAGAACTAGATCTTGGGTACCATATGACCCAGCCATCCCGCTACTGGGTATATACCCAAAGGATTATAAATCATGCTGCTATAAAAACACATGCACACGTATGTTTATTGCGGCACTATTCACAATAGCAAAGACTTGGAATCAACCCAAATGTCCATCAGTGACAGACTGGATTAAGAAAATGTGGCACATACACACCATGGAATACTATGCAGCCATAAAAAAGGATGAGTTTGCACCCTTTGTGGGGACATGGATGCAGCTGGAAACCATCATTCTTAGCAAACTATCACAAGAACAGAAAACCAAACACTGCACGTTCTCACTCATAGGTGGGAACTGAACAATGAGATCACTTGGACTCGGGAAGGGGAACATCACACACCGGCGCCTATCATGGTGAAGGGGTAGGGGGGAGGGATTGCATTGGGAGTTACACCTGATATAAATGACGAATTGATGGGTGCTGACGAGTTGATGGGTGCAGCACACCAACATGGCACAAGTATACATATGTAACAAACCTGCACGTTATGCACATGTACCCTAGAACTTAAAGTATAATAATAAATAAAAGAAAAAAGAAAAAAAAGAAACTATGAGACAATTAAACTTATTTTCTTTATATAAATAAATTATCCAGTTTCAGGCATTTCTCTATAGCAGTGTGAGAGCAGATTAATACAGAAAATTGGTATGTAGGAGTAGGGCATTTCTATAAAAGATACCTGAAAATGTGGAAGCAACTTTGGAACTGGGTAACGGGCAGAGGTTGGAATAGTTTAGAGGGCTCAGAAGAAGACAGCAAGGTGAGGGACAGTTTGAAACTTTCTAGAGAATTATTAAGCTGTTGTGACCAAAAGGCTGATAATGATATGGATAATGAAGTCCAGGTTGAGGTGATCTCAGATGGAGATGAGGAACTTATTGGGAACTGGAGTAAAAGTTACTCTTGCTATGCTTTAACAATGCCACCAGTAAGCGGAGAACACGCCACTGCGCTCCAGCCTGGATGACAGAATGAGACTCCATCTCAAAAAAAAAAAAAAAAAAAAAAGAAAAAGAAAAGAAAAGAAAAAGAAATACCTGGAACTGGGCAATTTGTAAGAAAAGAGGTTTAATTGGCTCATGGTTCCACAGGCAACTGCACAGGAAGCATGGCTAGGGAGGCCTCAGGAAACTTTCAATCATGGTGGAAGGTGAAGGGGAAGGGGAAGCAGGCATGTCTTGTATGGCCAGAGAAGGGGGCAATAAGACTTACTTAGAATGTTGCTGCTCAACATCCTAAACTGAGGGTTCCCTCTCACTGTAATGGAATATAAAAGGAAATTTAAGCTCATAAGGTTCATCATTCTAAATGGCATTGAACCCCTGCTCTAGGGATCTGTGGAACTTTGAAGTTGAGAGTGATGGTTTAGGGTGTTAGGTGAAATAAATTTCTCAGCAGCAAAAAGTTCAAGATGTTACCTGGCTGCTTCTAAAAGCATATGGTCATATGCATGAGCAAAGAGATGATCAGAAACTGGAACTTGTATTTAAAAGGGAACTAGAGCACAAAAGTTTAGAAAATTTGTAGCTTGACCATGTGGCAGAAAAGAAAAAAACAATTTTCTGGGGAAGAACTCAAGCCAGCTGCAGAAAGCTGCATAAGTACAGAGGAGCTGAATGTCAATAGCCAAGACAATGGGAAAAAATGCCTTGAGGGCTGCTTTGTGGCAGCCCCTCCCATCACAGGCCTGAAAACCTAGCAGAAAAGAATAGTTTTGTGGGCTGGGCCCAGGGCCCCACTGCCCAGTGCAATGTCAGAACACTGCTCCCTGTGTTCCAGCTGCTCCGGAACAGCTATGACTAAAAGGGCCCCAGATATATCTCAGGCCACTGCTCCAGAGGGTGCAAACCATAATCTTCAGTGGTTTCCACATGGTGTTAAGCCTGTGGGTGCACAGAGGGTAAGAGTTGAGGTTTGGGAGCCTCTGCCTAGATTTTAGAGGTTGTATGGAAACACCTGGATGTCTAGGCAGAAATCTGCTACAGGAATGAAGCCTTCTTGGAAAACCTATACTAGGGCAGCGTGGAGAGGAAATAAGTGTTTGGAGCCCCCACACAGAGTCCTCAGTGGGGTATTGCCTAGTGGAGCTGTGAGAAGAGGGCCATCATCCTCCAGATCCCAGAATGGTAGATCCACCAACAGCTTGCACTGTGCACCGAGAAAAGCCACAGGCACTCAATATCAGCCCATGAAAGCAGCCTAGTGAGCTGTACCCTTCAGAGCCAGAGGAGTGAAGCTGTTCAAGGTCTTGGGAGGCCAGCCCTTGCATTGGTGTGGCCTCAATGTGAGACATGGGGTAAAAGGAGATTGTTTTGGAGCTTTGAGATTTAATTACTTCGCTGATGGGTTTCAGATTTGCATAGGGCCTATAGCCCCTTTGTTTTTGACTGATTTCTCTCTTTGGGAATGGGTGTATTTACCCAATGCCTGTACCCCCATTGTATCTTGGAAGTAACTAACTTGTTTTAGATTTTATGTGCTTATTGCAGAATGAACTTGCCTTGTTTCAGATGAGACTCTGGACTGTGGAATCTTGAGTTAATGCTGAAATGAGTTAAGACTTGGGGGACTTAAGTTGGGAAGGGATGACTGTATTTTGCAAAGTGAAAAGAAAATGAGATTTGTGAGGGGCCAGGGGCAGAATGTTATAGTTTGGAATTGTGTCCCCACCCAAATCTCATGTCAAATTATAATCTTCAATGCTGGAGGAGAGGCCTGGTGAGAGGTGATTGGATCATGGGAGATTTCCCCCTTGCTGTTCTTGTGACAGTGAGTGAGTTCTCAGGAGATCTGGTTGTTTAAAAGTGTGTATCACTGCCCTCTTCTCTGGCCATGTAAGACATGCCTGCTTCCCCTTCCCCTTCACTTTCCACCATGGTTGAAAGTTTCCTGAGGCCTCCCTAGCCATGCTTCCTGTGTAGTTGCCTGTGGAACCATGAGCCAATTAAACCTCTTTTCTTATATAAATTGCCCAGTTTCAGGTATTTCTTTTTTTTTTTTTTGAGATGGAGTTTCATTCTGTTGCCCAGGCTGGAGTGCAGTGGCAGGATCTCTGCTTACTGTAAGCTCCGCCTCCCGGATTCAAGTCATTCTCCTGCCTCAGCCTCCTGAATAGCTGGGACTACAGGTGCCTGCCACCATGCCCAGCTAATTTTTTTTCTTTTTTGTATTTTTAGTAGAGATGGGTTTTCACCATGTTAGCCAGGATGGTCTCGATCTCCTGACCTTGTGATCCACCCACCTCGGCCTCCTAAAGTGCTGGGATTTCAGGTGTGAGTCACTGTGCCCAGCCCAGGTATGTCTTTATAGCAGTACAAAAATGGACTAATCCACTCCAATCCCAGATCTACCACTTACCGGGTTTATTTCCTCAGCTATTCTGGGCTCCATTTTCTTCATCTGTAAATTTAAGGTGATTTTGCCTATCACAGGTAGGTAATGGCAGTAAAAGGCATTAGAAAAGTCAATTAGCATAGTGCCTGGAACATAAATTTAATCAGTAATAACAATGTCTATAGACTAAGTATTTTTCATAAATCAGTAATTGAGCCTATTCTAAGTGAAAATAATATTATTTAATTTATTTCAAGAAACTGAAATCAAAGTGATTTGCATTAAACAAGACTGAATGTGACAAAATGACAATTAACAGAAATTAACCTAAAGTTTTTACTTGTATCCTCAAAGAGAACTGCAAAGGCAAGGAGATATGATGTAGTAGCATCTGTGTAAAGTGTGTACAATCTTTAAATGTCTGTGACCTAAATGTGAGTGACAAAGTATAATGTGGCTACCACAAAACAGTTGAACTTTTTAGGTGGCTTTAATAGAGGTAGACTGGTAGTAACAAAGAAGATAATCGCCCCTCTGTGCTCAACCATAATCAGACCTCACTGAGGAACTGGTGTTGTGTTCTGAGGGCCAAAAAGACAAGCTATTTAGCTAAAAGACAACACCAGATTGATGAAAACCTTGAAAACTGCACCATTTATGGAATGATTGAAAGATCTGATGATTGGAAAAGGAAGAATTACAGTAAGAATGTGATTATTGTCTTTAAATATCTGGCAAATTATCACATGAAGTAAAGCATAGACTTGGTCTATGATGTTCCACAGAGTGTGAATAAAATCATCTGAAAATGGCTTCAGAAATTAGAAAGTATGAGTGTATTGGCTTACCATCAGATGACTTGGATGTGTTAGGGGTAATCTAACCGAATACCCCTTCCACAGGCCACCTTTACACTCTTCCCTTTGTTGTTTTGTATTTTCGCTATACTGTTTTGGTACAGATTTTAAAGATATTGCCTGAGACTTACTGGTCATTTTGAATCTTCTAATTAGTTTTTTTCATCGGTTCTGGAATACCCTCAGGTATTACATTTTCAAATATTTCCTCTGCCTTACTGCTTCCTCTCCTTCTTAAGCTCTGTTTAGATGTACATTAGATTTTCTTGTTCAATCCTCCATGTTTCATAACATTGTTTCTATCTCTTCACTCTGTGTTGTATTACAGAAACTTTATTCAGATCTATTTTCCAGCTCAATAATTTTATCTTCACTGGAGTCAAAGATGCCATAACTGTTTCGTTGAAGTTACTTTAAGTGAATTTCAGCTCAATGCAATCACATAGGGCTTGATTAAATCAACCAGATACATACTTGCTTTTTCATATATTTAGAATATGTATTTGTGTGATTCCAAAATCTTCTGCCTTGGGAGTTACCTGTGGACTATTATACATTGACATTTGATTTAACCTGGAAGATCAGGTACATAGATAACAAGGTTAAGGCCACTTTAAATAGCTTGGGATAGCAAATATCTAACTAGATATTTCTAAATACATTACACCACAGTTTCAGGGAATTGGATTTTTCTTCCAAACAATTATTTTGACATTTCATTCTATATTTTGCATTTTAAAATGCAAACTTTTCTTCCTACTTTTCATCTTTAATCTTAGAAAAGTTCTCTAAATAACATTTTCTGATATATTCAGTTAGTATTTCTCTAAATAGAATTTTAGAAGTTTTTAAATTTAATGTCATCTTTAAAACATTGAACATTCTCACTGCAAATACACTTAAAAATATTATCTCCTTTATATATAACTCTTTGTTTACTCATAAAACAAACTGAGAAATATGTATGCTGCAATGCTGAGTTCTGTATGTTTTGTTCTTTTGATAAGTCTCTAAAATGGCAAATAAAATCTATCAAATTCATGACTGCAGTCTTTTTTTGTTTGTTTGTTTGGATAAAATGAAGCTGGCTTAAAATGAGTAAGCTTTTTGGAACACGCAGAAGGGATTTTTTTTTCTCAGTTATGTGCTGGTTGTTGGAGGCTATCCAGGTATATTCAAAAATGCAATTTTAATTTTAGTAGATATTTCTTCATGAACTTATTGTGAACTTATTTTTAACAAAAATCATTTATAATCTCTGCATTTGTAAATAGGGCTTTGAGTATTGCCACTACCCAAATCCATGGCTATAGGACTGAGGTCATAAATATGTGGTGATATATTGTAGATCTTTTTTAAGCATAGGTAAAATCAGAGATGTACTGGGAAAAAAAATGTTCTAGAGAAGAAATGTTACTCTCCAATAATTAATAATGGACAGAATCAAGAATTTCTATAAAAGTAATTTATCTAAATAAATCCTATGTTGGACTATGTCTAGCTTTTTCTAAATCCATCTATCTCTTTGGAGAAGTTATTTTGCAGTAGTTACCATATTTCTGATAACACATTGAAATATGATTATGGTATAAGAATAGGATGACTTACACAGCATATGCTTATTTCTTTTACTCTTTATATATGTTTATTAAACAATATTCTTTCATTTGAAAGTTTCAAGAGCCCATTTCAAAAGTGGCTAAAGCACAATGGCTAGTCCAAAGATAGCTTTGACTTCTTTATCTTTTTTCTTTGACTGCTTTATCTTTCAGTCTTTACCTCATCTATATCAACTGATTGCAGGCAAGTACTTTTCACATGGTAGCCCCTAGCACCTAAAGGCTTATAGACTCACAGAAAGAGAATACCTCCATCCCGGTAGTGCCAATAAAATCTCAGATTGTGTGCTGCAGGATCTACCAGGACCCCTGGCTCTTTATGGTTCAGTCACCATGGTCAGTGGGATGGAACACACTGATTGGCCAGACTTAAGTCATGATCTAGCACAACCTTAGGCTCATGTGGCCTGTGAGGGTTCGTATACCAGGAAAGATCATCCCCCACAAAAACATGGACTGAGAGATGAGAATGATAATTTTCCCCAAAGCAAAAGTATGTTGTTACCAGAAAAAGATAAAATGGTCACTAGATAGGTAAAAATTGCAGCAGTCCACATAACATCTGATGTAAAGTAATGCGGTATATGCATCAAACAAAGCCTTTAAAAACAAGCCTCTCTTTCTATTTGAATACACTTTATTTCCTTCTCTTGCCTGATTGCCCTGGCCAGAACTTCCAATACTATGCTGAATAGAAGTGGTGAGAGAGGGCATCCTTGTCTTGTGCTAGTTTTCAAAGAGAATGCTTCCAGCTTTTGCCCATTCAATATGATATTGCCTATGGGTTTGTCATAAATAGCTCTTACTATTTTGAGATATGGTCCATTAATACCTAGTTTATTGAGAGTTTTTAACATGAAGCAATGTTGAATTTTATCGAAGGCCTTTTCTGCATCTATTGAGATAATCATGTGGTTTTTGTCATTGGTTCTGTTTCTGTGATGGATTATGTTTATTGATTTGAGTATGTTGAACCAGCCTTGCATCCCAGGGATGAAGCCGACTTGACCATGGGGGATAAGCTTTTTAATGTGCTGCTGGATTCAGTTTGCCAGTGTTTTATTGAGGATTTTCACATTGATGTGCATCAGAGATATTGACCTGAATTGTCTCTGTTTGCAGATGACATGATTGCATATTTAGAAAACCCTATCATCTCAGCCCCAAAACTCCTTAAGCTGATAAGCAACTTCAGCAAAATTTTAGAATACAAAATCAGTGTGCAAAAATCACAAGAATTTCTATACACCAATAATAAGCAGAGTGCCAAATCATGAGTGAACTCTTATTCACAATTGCTACAAAGAGAATAAAATACCTAGGTATACAACTTGTAAGGGACATGAAGGACCTCTTCAAGGAGAACTACTTCTCCCTAAAGTTCGAGTGGAACTCCTCTTCAAGGAGAACCACTGCTCATGAAAATAAGAGAGGACACAAACAAATGGAAGAAAATTCCATGCTCATTGATAGGAAGAATCAATATCATGAAAATGGCCATACTGCCCAAAGTAATTTATAGATTCAATGCTACTCCCATGAAGCTACTATTGACTGTCTTCGTGGAATTAGAAAAAACTGCTTTAAATTTCATATGAAACTAAAAAAGAGCCTGATAACCAAGACAATCCTAAGCAAAAAGAACAAAGTTGGAGGTATCACACCACCTGACTTCAAACTATACTACAAGGCTACAGTAACCAAAACAGCATGGTACTGGTACCAAAACAGATGTATAGACCAATGGAACAGAACAGAGACCTCAGGAATAACACCACACATCTGCAACCATCTGACTTTTGATAAACCTGACAAAAACAAGCAACAGGGAAAGGGTTCCCTATTTAATAAATGGTGCTGGGAAAACTGGCTATCTATATGCAGAAAATTAAAACTGGAGCCCCTCCTTATTTCTTATACAAAAAATTAACTCAAGATGGATTAAAGACTTACATGTAAAATCCAAAACCGTAAATATCTTAGAAGAAAATGTAGGCAGTACCATTCAAGACATAGGCATGGTGAAAGACTTCATGCCTAAACACCAAAGGGACAAATGGGATCCAATTAAATTAAAGAGCTTCCTCACAGCCAAAGAAACTATTATCAGAGGGAACAGGCAACCAACAGAATGGGAGAAAATTTTTGCAATATATCCATCTGACAAAGGTTTAATATCCAGAATCTACAAGGAAGTTAAACAACTTGACAAGAATAAAATAAACAACTCCATCAAAAAGTGAGTGAGGGATATGAGCAGACAATTCTCAAAAGAAGACATTTATGTGGCCAACAAACATGAAAAAAAGCTTATCATCACTGGTCATTAGAGAAACTCAAATCAAAACCACAATGAGATACCATCTCATGCCAGTTAGAATGGTGATCATTAAAAAGTCAGGAGACAACAGAGGCTGGAGAGGATGTGGAGAAATAGGAACACTTTTACACTGTTGGTGGGAGTGTAAATTAGTTCAACCATTGTGGAAGACAGTGTGGCAATTCCTCAAGGATCTAGAACCAGAAATACCATTTGACCCAGCAATCCCATTACTGGGCATATACCCAAAGGATTATAAATCATTCTACTATAAAGACACATGCACATGTATGTTTACTGCAGCACTGTTCACAATAGCAAAGACTTGGAACCAACCCAAATGCCCATCAATGATAGACTGGGTAAAGAAAATGTGGCACATATACACCATGGAATACTATGTAGCCATAAAAAAGGATGAGTTCCTGTCCTTTGCACGGACATGGATGAAGCTGGAAACCATCATTCTCAGCAAACTAACACAGGAACAGAAAACCAAACACTTCATGTTCTCACTCATAAGTGGGAGTTGAACAATAAGAACACATGAACACAGGGAGGGGAACATCACACACTGGGGTCTGTCAGGTGGAGGCTAGAGGAGGGATAGCATTAGGAGAAATACCTAATGTAGATGACAGGTTGATAGGTGCAGCAAATCACCATGGCACGTGTATACCTACGTAACAAACCTGCATGTTCTCCTCATGTATTCTAGAACTTAAAGTATAATAATAATAAATCTATGCTATAGCTAATCTATTTGAAGATTAAATGAGAAAATTTATATAAAATGCCTGCCTGGCATATGAGACAAAGTCCAAAATATATAATCCTTCAAACACAACAGAAAATTATTTCTCATTTATCTAACAACCCAAGATGGTATAGCTGGTGAGCAAAGATAATTCTCCCCAACTCAATTACTCAGGGAACCAAATTCTTTCCATTTTGAAGCTCTGTGATCCCCAGGGCCTTATTGTCATGCATTAGGTTGGTGCAAAAGTAATTGCAGATTTGCCATTACTTCTAATGGTTAATTTTTTAACCTAACACAGCCTAATACAGCTGCTAAAGGAGAAAAGGGAGGAAAAAGCATAGTTATTTCTTCTTAGCACACAAGTGAAACATACCATTTTCGTTCATCATTCATTGAGTTCCATGGCCACACCCTACTCAAAAGGGGTTGAAGTGTGTGGTCTATCAGTCTTTCCAGGCAGAAAAGAAAAATAATCTCTGAGAGGCTCATTTACTAATAGTCTTGAGCAATACAGAATCATGAGCTTTGCTCTAGACATAATCTGTATAGTTATACGTATATTCATCTTTTGACGGATAGATCAGCCCATATATGGAATGTAACTGATCCCTTTCAAAGGAAAAATCACATTTGCAAATTTGGCCAGTATGATATGTCTCAGTATAGGATTATTGAATTAAAAAATGAAAAAGTTCTCAAAAGCAAATTAATGAAAGTATGATTAACACAACTGAATACTAATTAGCAAATAAGAAATTTTATAAAAATAAAAATTTTTAAAAGTTTTAAAATTCTGAAAAGTTTCTAACCTTAGTTTTTTTAATTGCAAATAAAATCATTAAAACATGAGAATTTTTCTTGGCTAATTTGCAAATGTTTTTGCCCTTTTCAAAAGTGCCAAGTTATATATTTGAGTAGTTGTTGACATTGAAAGGACTTAAAAATCTCACAAATATTAGTAACCACAGAGAGTCCATTCATTTACCCATTGTCCATTGGCTCTTCACTACTCCCTTCAAACCTCATCCCTTCACCTCAGTGGCCTCAGGAATTGCCTAATTCTCTGTCCTGACACATGTCTACCTCCTATGCCCAGACTCACCCCAACATGCTGGCAGGAATTATGATACTAGCAGGGAATATCTGAGTCATTAGCTCACAAGGCAGAATCAAAATCTGAATTGAAGCCATAATAAATCCTAAATTATGTTGGGTAAGGTAAAACAGATCACGACACAGATAACTTGCAAAGAGTTGTCTTTTAAAGAAAACATGTAAGATATTCAGTTCCTAATAGTCTCACATTCTTGTATAGAATTTTCAATCTAGCAATGAGAATAAGAAAGAAGAAAGTAGATCATATTGAAAGTTGAATAAAGTTGATGTTTGTAAACTCAAATCAACGAAATGTTTTTATGCGTAAAGGAGATTCTAGTATTCTCTTGTAAAAGACAGGAAATTAACAGCCATGGCTTTTATGGCAATGCAGCTCATACCCACCCAGAGCAAGTCATCAGATGAGAATGTGACCCTTGGTCAGAAGAGCACAACTGAGCTCACTGTTAATTTGAACAGACACTGTAGCATAACACAAAGACTCTGAGACTGAAACCTTGTCAGTTAGAATGCAAATGAATCCTGCTGACAGAAAACTCTTTTCTCCATCCAGAACCTAGAGTCATCATGGGAGGCACTGTGAATGGCTGCCTGTCAAAGCTTGCAGAAAGCCCAGGCTTCTGAACATAGTTTATGTGGTGCTGAGAAGAGAAGACATCCATGAATGCAATTTCCTACTGGAGACGGTGTGCATTGTAGGCTGTGCAGTTTAGAAGAATCTATAAGACTAGTGACGTGATTTGTTTTTTGTTTTGTATTTTTTGCCCTTTACACTATTAAGTATTTGAACTGACTGGAGGCGTCAAAATTAGGGTAGATGTGGGCTAAGCAAATGAAAATTGATGCCTTTCCTAAGTTAACAGAATAATGGCTCACTTAGTTATTTTACTGCCTTCTAGCATGGCTGTAAGGAAGCATTCTCCAGCATCATTTAAAGTCACTGCCACCACTGTAAAACTGCCCTGGAGTTCTGATTCTTACTGACTTTAAAATTTGGCCTCTTAGGCTCAGGAACATTCTAAACACTTCGCGGTAACTGAGAAGACTTTCCCATCATGGGGCCCCAGCTAACTCTGTGATGTAGGGCGAGGGCAGATATTCAGAAAGCTGACTTTGGTAGCTGGATGGTAAGCAGGGTTCATCACATGTAAGATCTCATCTGGCAGAAGGGACTGTGATGAGGAGAACCGGGCAGCAGGCTGAGGATCAGCTCAAGTGTATCTGCTGCAGGATTCCTTTCCAACCTCTCTGAGGCTTCCTTGGACACAAGAGAAATGCTTTTATCTATTTTAGTTAAAAAACAAAAAACCCTGAAATATAGTTATTACATAATGTATGTTTCTACCAAGTAGCTGTTTAAGATGTGCATGTTTTTTTTTCCTTTGGATTTGGGAATAATGAGATCACTGATCCACACTTTGCAGATTGCTAAATCTACTTTTCTCACCCCTCCTCCTTCACATACAAAGTTAGTAAAACTACATCAGCAGAGTATACCTTATCTCTTCCTCTTTGTAATACAGATTTCCTCAAGGACCATTCCAGCACTCGTCCACACATGCTTCTCTTTCTAACCACACCATACTCTCATGGTATAGCTGATGCATCATTTCTCAGTTTTCTGTGATTTTTCTTCTTTGGTTGCAAATATGCTTGGAAGAAACACACTGGCTTCTGCTTGCTATTAACATGATAAAGTGAATTATGTTAATTCAAAGATAAATTGCTTTCTTCTTTCTGAGCAGGCCAGATTAATCGCAGACCAGACTAGAACAGACAGTAATTCTGAAGTGTGGGCCACTGTGGCTAGAAGGGACACTTGACTGAGGTTTTGATGTCATAAATTGATACAGAGAAATGTGGCAAAATAAACACCCAGGGTATGGGAGGGTAGTCTGGACAAGGGAGGTGGAGGTGTCATCAGGAAGCAGGCAGGATTTCTGGCAAAGAATTAAGAGTACTTTAAATTCTCATTTCATTTCTAATTTTACAAACAATGGGGCTCACCTAGGCTTTATATCATCAGCAGGTGAGATCAGAAGAGTCAGTTACAAAATTGGTAATTTCAACCTACATATATTACCTTTTATGTGTTATATTTAAAACATAAGAATAAGAAATATTTGGAACATACAGTATCGTAAGACAAACCAACTAAATTGTTGTTTCTGGAGCAGTATATCAAGTGTCCAAGTTAATGTTTTGACTGAGCCATTGCTATGCTCAAGGCTTTTCAGCCCAAATGTTCAAGATATTTTCTTGGCCAGAATTTAATCTATACAAACAATGTGATAATTTGTGCTCCTGAGCATAATTGTTGTGGCACAATTTCTTTCTGTTATTCTTTCTTAGTCTCTTTAAATCAAGCCTCTGCCTTTTACGTCTTTATGATCAGTAGAATTTTAGTTTTTTCATATTGCACTTCTTAGAGACTGCATGGGCCTTTGATGTTGAACGTAACTTTGTGTCACATCCCAGCCTGATCACAAATTCGCTATATAACTTTGGACAAATTATCTTCTCTGACCCTCAATTTTTTTCATCTATAAAATGCATATGGGTAATACCTGCCTTTCAGGCTTATCCTAAGACATTTAATTCAAGGGATAAAACTTCTATTATTACTAACCATTTGTTCTGAAAGTTAATGTTGTCATTTTCCTATTATCTTATATGAGGCCTAAAATTATGTACTGTCTTGACACCTGAAACTAGGAGGGCCTCAAATGGCTTAACTGTAAGTTCTTCCCATCAATCTATTTCCATGAAGAAATTGAAGTCATTGCAGAAAATAAACAGAAGGATGAAAAACTGGCATCTACTGAACACCGAACAAATGCCATGTACTACCCTAGTGAGCTCAATGTTACTAACAGATAAACAAAGAATTAGAGAAGAAAGATAGAGTGTGAAAGAATATGGGTGTGCAATATTGGCAGAATGAAGATCCAAACTCAGTATGTCTAACATTGTATTTATCTTAGTCAGTTTAGGGTACTATAACAGAATACTATAGACTAGGTGGCTGGAACAACAAACATTTATTTCTCACAATTCTGGAGGCTGGGAAGTCCAAGATCAAGGTGCCATGGGATCCTGTGTCTGCTGAGGGTCCTCTTCCTGGTTTGCAGGTGGACATCTCATTGTATCTTCACATGGCTGAGAGGGAGAGGAAAGAAGCTCTCTTGTCTCTCTTTTGTAATTCCATTTATGAAGGCTCCACTCTCATGCCCTAATTACCTTCCAAAGGCCACGCCTCCAAATGTCATCACTTTGGGGGTTAGGATTTCAACATATGAATGTTGGAGGGACACAAACATTCAGTCCACCACAGCATTCTGTGACCTTTTTACTATATCAAACATCTTTGCAGCAATGACGACAACAAAAACAGAAATAGACCAGGCACAGTGGCTCATGTCTGTAATCTCAGCACTTTGGGAAGTTAAGGTGGGCAGATCACTTGAGCCCAGAAGTTTGAGACCAGCCTGTGTAACATAGTGAAACTTCATCTCTACAGAAAAATACAAAAATTAGCCGGGCCTCGTGGCACATGCCTGTAGTCCCAGCTACTCAGGAGGCTGAGGCGGGGGGGATTGCTTGAGCCCAGGAAGCAGAGGTTCTAGTGTGCCATGATCATACCACTGCACTCCAGCCTGGGTGACAGAGCAAGACTCCATTTCAAAAAACAAACAAACAAACAAACAAAAAACCAGAAATAATATAAAGGGTAATTAAATTTTGAACAATGTTCCAGATCCTTTCAAATTATTCCCCATGGCTTATGTGGAGAAGAATCTTCTAGTTTTTTTGCGCCTTTTAAATCATAGTGATAAGGGCAGAGACGCAAGAAAAAAAGTGTAATATAAAATCCATGAGGGCAGTACTCAATATTGCATATTCAGATAGTGGCATCTCAGGCTTTCAGCCAATATTTGTGCAGCAAAAAAATGAAGAAAAACATGTTTTCACACAGGTCTTTAACTGAAGCCTTGAGACTACTGAAAAGAAGATGTCATAGATTCAAACTGGGACCCCCATCCATAGCTTCATTCATCTATTCCATAAATACTTGTTATACTGGGCACGGTGGGGATGAAATAGCAAATAAGATGTGGTATTCATCCTCCAAAAACATACTTTAAGATAACAGAGAAAACTAATAAGGATTTTTTGAGTACCTACTATACACAAAGTTCATTATAGAGGATACAGTATAGACACAAATAAGAACAACATGCCAGTCAAGTTATTTTTTGGCAAGTGTGTTAAGTAGCAGAGAGCAGTAGCACTGTGGATTTGGGATCAGAGAATCACAGAATTTTCAAGCTGGAAGAAACTTTAGAGAGGATCTCCTTTGTCACTACAGTGCTCTTTTACGGCCAAAGATGAAATTCAAGCCCCTCCACAAAGCACACTGGGCTCCTTAAGATCTTCCTCCTGCTCACCTCTCTGGTTGAATTTCTTACCACTTTCCTCCTCCAACTTTAGGATATTCACTTGCCCAGGAGTATCCCATTCTCATTTCTCTGAGGGCCTTTCACTCCCTCTTCACTCTCTGCAGTGATCATTGCCATGCGCCCCTTCCTCTTGTGGCCTCTGAGCATCCCAGTCAAGAAGAGCAGAGGTGTCTGCTCTTCTTGTCATTGGGGTTCATGTCCCACCTTTGAGTGCACAGGCATTCTTCTGTCAAAGAGCCAAATGCATGCTGTGACCAAGGTCTCTTCCACCGGACTGCAAACCCCTGAGAATAGGAACAAGGCGTTACCATCTTTGAAGCCCCAGTGTTTAGTTTGGGGCATAGAACTGACTCTTCAGAGATTAGTTCAATTGCCCAGGGGGTAGATGTCATAAACAAGGTGTGAGGGACATAAGCCACAGCTTAAAAAATGAGTAAACGTTGAGTAAAGATGATAGTGTGAAAGTTGATTGTACAAATTGGGTTATTTTTGCCATACCCATCTAAAACAGAATCAAAAAATCAGAGGAAAAAAGCACCCAGGGTCCAAAACATTGCTCCAAATATGTAATTATCTGAAAGCCTGGCAGCTAAAACTGTCTGCTATAAACTGAAATGAGTTTTATCTAATTGCTACCGAAACAACTTGCTGCAACTTTAAAGCTAGTTTTACCTAATGTTGTCACTCACCAATTAGAGTTTGCCAGCTCCCCAAACCTTACTAGTACTCACAAGCTTTTTCAAAGAGCAACATGTAACATATCTCCTTTTTATAAAACCTCTAGCCTTTTCTTTGTTCTTTGTACAGGCAGGCAGTCTGTGTGTATGCTCCAAACTGCAGTTCTTTCTTCCCAAATAAAACATTTTAATTTCAGAGATCGGTCTCTGTATTTTGTTTAATTTTGACGATAGGGTCAGGAACTCTGGTGAAGTCTAAGAAATTAAGCAAGCTGAAGTCCTGCTCTAACCATGGTGGGTAGACCAGTTTGTCTGAAGCAGAAAGTTAAGTGGAGAATATCTTTGAAAGGCAGAGGGAGCCTACTTTAGGAGGGCTTTATTGCCACACAGAAATACAAGCACCTTCCTTAAAGGAATTTGATCTCATTTATCTTTTTATACTCATTAACATGTTCTATACTCTCAGAGATAATGTCGGAGTTATTGGTGGATTTGTAGTAAAGACATAATTCTGCTAATTCCATATGAATTGATTTAATAACCAATAACCTAGAGGGAAAGTCAGAGCACAGAAGGTGACTATAAGCTTTATATTTAACAGGGCAATAAGTATAGGCAAGAAAAACTCCAGGATAAGGTCTCCAGGGCAACTTAGTTTGATTATATGTCAAGTAGAAGTTCATTAAAAAGTAATTGGCCAAAGGCATCTTAGACATTCTGAGACAGATGTTTACAAATTCTCAGTCCCTTCACTTATAGGAAGACAAGTAACCACTGACAATATTTTAATTCTAACATCATTCACAGGGATAAGTATTTCAATAAAGTGAAACATTTTTGCCAGAATACATATTGACTACATCTCTTATAGCACTTACCATGTTTTTTTTGTTTGTTTGTTTGTTTGTTTTTTTGGTAAATAATACAGCTGTAATAGCTCTGATGCTAGTTAATGATCTTTCTGGAGAAATATGGAGACAGTCATTCTGCTGAGTATATGTAGGTGTTCTGAACATGTCAGCCATATGTGCTAATGTAAGAAATAGGCAACGAATTGCCTCAGTTACAGTGTATGGGATGTGCTGTTGTGCACTCTCCCTCTCCATGATGCACGCAGCAGTGCTGAATTCTTGCTTTGTTTAACACAGGCCTCAATAAAGACAAAGGATTGTTCATTAAAAACCATCCTGTGACATGCAGAGTGGCAGTGGCGAGGATATGTAGATACTAATTCAAAATTTAAAAAAATTTTTTAAGGTGGCAAATTTTTAACGTAAATACATCTAAGGATAATATGTGAAACCATATCATGAAGTTTTGTCTGTTTTTCAAAAAAGGCACACATTTTAAAGTTTACAATGAACCCTTTTATGAGTATAATACTTTAGCTGAATTGACCAAATCTAATGCATATTCTAGAAGCCAGCTAAGACTGTATTACAGACAGCTTTTGTTTGTTTTAATTTTGTTGCTTGGCAGCGGGAACCTTATTCCACAGTATGGCTAACTCACCTCTGCAGAGAAGGTGGATGGTTTTTTATATAGCATAATAAAAGGCTAAGGGATGCAAAGCTTTCTAATGAGTAGATTCTGAAGTGAGAAGACACAGATATGATTATTATGAGTTTCTTAATGGCTTCTTTTCAGCTGGAGTCATTCTCAGTGTGTACCTCAGTGGGAAGAGACTCACTCTGCCCCTTCATTGTCAGTTGATAATCCTGAAGCTGAAATATCCTGTTTGCCTTTTGTTCAGTGAATTATAGATTTTTTTTAATTAAAAGGGTGAAAAGTAGCTTCATTAAGATGCAATATCCCCAGACTTCTTTATCCAATTTGAAGAAGAAAGCAGGATTTTAATGGATATTTATTGCCTGAAAAATAATAAAACTAGAATCACAAAGAAAGCAAAGAAGAAAGAACTGGAAAGAACATGGGATTGGAGCTTGTGGCTTCATCTCTGACATTTAGTTTTGTGTGGCCCAGAGGTTGCCATAAAATGTCACCAAAGATCAAGTTGGGATTAAAATGAGTGAGGCAGGCCTGGTAGAGAAGACTGTGACAAATTCAGTATTCTAAGATAACTTGATTTTTTCAAGGGAAGCCAAAAATATAGATTTATGCAAAAGTGCCCAATTTTTGAATGTTGAAGACTAAATTTAACTAAAACTCAAATGCATTAAAGGCAAAACAAAACATATCTGCAGCTGCATTCTGCCCATAGGCCCCTAGGATAGGACTGATAGTATTTTCAGGCTTCATTTTCTTAGCAATTAAAGGAGAGACAGAAGTAGAAGATCACTAAGGTCTTTTAGTTCTAAGATTTCCTCCTGGGCAGTGGAGTGCAGCCTCTAGAGGTTCTCAAACCCTGTCTTCTCCTTTCTCCTAAGCAACACTCCTTCTGGTCATCTTCTGTTCAGTCTTCAAAAACTCACTCAAATACTGCCTCCTTACTTGCACTTAAAATGTGGAAAATTGCTGTAATAAGAACAGCAACAACAACAACAACGAAGAAGAAATCAGAAGTTGACGGCAATTTTTTAACTTAGAAATCTGTAAATAGTTATGTCAGGTAAAATATATGCATTTATGGAATGTACACATGACTGCAGGGGTTTCCAGTTAACAATTGAAATGGGTGTTTCCACCTCAGAGTATGTTTATACTGCTTAGAATCCTTTGGAGAAAGACAGAAATGCCTTGCTTGAGAAAATCATGGTATTCTTAAGTGTGGGATGGATAATTTAATACAATTTCTATATAATGAGAATGTGATATATGAAGGTCATTGTCTTTTTCTGGAAAAGAAAGCTTTAATTTTTTGTTATAACTGACTTATACCATTTTGCATAAAGTTGAACCTGAGGGAAAACATGCATTATGACCACAACAACTCTGTCTATTAAAAGCTGTCAGCCTCCTTCTGTAGGTTAAATGAATGACAGAGAAAATGCTACTGTATTAGCCTCCTAACTCATCTCTTGTTTATTCTTCATGTAGCAGCCAGTGTCATCTTTGAAACACAAATCTACTCTTATGACATACCTAATCAAAATCTTCTCATCACTTCTCATGGATTTTATAACATAATTCTAAGCCTTTCACATAGTCTGTGAAGTAGTTTTTAAGTGGCTTCAAATGCTTTGGTGCTCATCCCATTAAGAGGTACAGCCTCTTTTTTTTTTTTTTTTTTTTTTGAGATGGAGTCTCACTCTGCCGCCCATGCTGGAGTGCAGTGGCACGATCTCGACTCACTGCAAGCTCTGCCTCCCTGGTTCATGCCATTCTCCTGCCTCAGCCTCCTGAGTAGCTGGGACTACAGGCGCCCACCACCACGCCCGGCTAATTTTTTGTATTTTTAGTAGAGATGGGGTTTCACTGTGTTAGCCAGGATGATCTCAATCTCCTGACCTCGTGATCCGCCCGCTTGGGCCTCCCAAAGTGCTGGGATTACAGGCGTGAGCCACAGTGCCCGGCCGAGTTACAGCCTCTTTTCCCACCCTCTGAATCTGGGCTGACATGATGACTTCCTTTGATTGTTAGAGATGTGTCAGAAAGGTTCTTGAGCAAGTTCTGAACTGGGTATCAAGTAACCTGAAGCTGGCTGGGCATGGTGGCTCATGCCTGCAATCCCAGCATTTTAGGAGGCTGAGACGGGTGGATCATTTGAAGTCAGGGGTTTGATACCAGCCTGGCCAATATGGTGAGACTCCATCTCTACTAAAAATACAAAAATCAGCTGGGCCTGGTGGCATGCACCTGTAATTCCAGCTACTTGGGAGGCTGAGGTAGGAGAATCACTTGAACCCAGGAGGTGGAGGTTGCAGTGAGTTGAGATCACACCACTGCACTCCAGCCTGGGTGACAGAGCGACACTCTGTCTCAAAAAAAAAAAAAAAAAAGAAACCTGAAGCTGGACTCTCACCCTCTGGAATACATCTGCCACTGTGTGAAGAAGCCCAAGATAGAAAACCTTCTCCGCTGAGGCCCTGGAGAACCAAGTGAGGGCATGCTAGACCAGGGGTGTCCAATCTTTTGGCTTCTCTCGGCTGCACTGGAAGAAGAACTGTCTTGGGCCACAGATAGAATATACTAGCACTAATGATAACTGATGATCTAAAAATATATATTTAAAAATCTCATAATGTTTTAAGAAAGTTTATGAAGTTATGTAGGGTTGCATTCAAAGCTGTCCTGGGTCGCATGCAGTCTGCAGGCCTAGACCACAAGCCCCAGCAGATCTACCCATTGACTGCAGTGCATGCAAGAGGGCAGGCGAGACCAGCAAAATTGCCCAGTAAGAAATCGTTACTGCTTAAGCCACCACGTTTGGTGTGATTCATTACGCAGCAGTAGTTAACTAATACGGCCTGCAAGGCACTGGATGATCTGAGCAGGGGTACCTCCTTACCTTACCTCCCCAACGTATTTCAGCCACTCTAGCCTCCTTGCTATTCCTCAACTTTCCAGGCAGGCCCTACCCTTCACTCTGCCTGCAGCCCGCTTTCTCCCAATAGACATATGGCTACTGCATTCACTAAGGTCTCCTTTATCATTCTGTCAAAAATAGCACCCACCTCTCTCCTCCCTCTCCTGGCCACCCTCTGGTTCTATCTCCTGCTGCATTATTCTTCCTAGCACTTATATACTTAGCTATATGTTATTTTCTGGGTTAGCAATATATTTATTTTCTCCCTTTCCTAACCGGAGCATAAACTCCACAAAGACAGAGTTTTATTTATTTTGCTTACTAGTATATCCCCACTACCAAGAACAGTGCCTGGAACATAATAGGTGCTCAATTAAAAATATGTTGAATGAATTATTTTTCAGTTCCTAGAGATTATTCCATGGACATTCAAAGTAGAAAATCTGTTCCTCACATGTGTGCTCCAGCTTATATGTAATACATTCTAGGGACTAAGACAGAACCTTAAACAGAAAAAAACCCTAAACATCCTGGAATGGAATACTTGGTGCATATGTGCTCTAGAGTTTTCCTGGAAGATAGAAATGAGAGTTGCCTCTATGGAACAGTTGTAGATACTGTATTTATACTGAGATAAAAAAGAATTAGATGTCATTCAGTTTCTCTCTGGGATTCTTTATCTAAAACATTTCTATTCTATTTTTTTCTAATCCCTAAACAGAATTTTGTTTCTCTGAATGTGCCTCAACCATGATAATTTCCTAACATATGCCATAACCTATTTCCCACTTTACACCGTTCCCCTTCTGTCTCACCTCTTTACTTAGGTTTAAGACATTAGTTTTGTAGGTATCTACTTTGTATCAGCTTGAATAACTGTCACTTTTTAAATTAGACTTTATCTTTTAGAATAGTTTTAAATTCATGGCAAAATTGAGTTAAAGGTACAGAGATTTCTCATATAACCCCTACTCCACACATGCATAAACTTCCCAGATTATCAACATCACCCACAGAGTGGTAGATTTGTTAAAATTGACAAACCTATACTGGTACCACATCATCATCCAAAGTCCATAGTTCACATTAGGATTCACTCTTGATATACATTCCAGTGGTTTAGACAAATGTGTAATAACCTGCATCCATCATGACAGCATCAAGCAGAGTTGTCTCACTACCCTAGAAGTCCTCTGTGCTTCACCTATTCATCCTTCCCTTTCCCCACAATTGTCTTTTAGTTGAAACAATTCGGACATTAATGAGAGCCCCAGGAAAGGTCCTAAACACTGCAGATGCATTACACATGTCAAACACATTAAGCAAGGAGATGTTACCTGGTATCCCTTATACTCATTGCACAAAGGTAGGAGATCAACATTACACATAAAATGCACACTGCATACTGCTATTTGTAAGTCAGTTCACATGGGCCAGAATCTGTTTCTGCTCCAACCAGAAACCTAGGTATCATGCTAGATTCCTTACATTTTTTTTTTTTTTTTTTTTACTGTTTCCCCATTTATTTACCAAATCCAGGTGATATGAATTTCCAAACAGCCATGTAATCCATCCTCTCATCTTCCTTTAATTAATCAGTACAGCTATAACCAAGGTGATTATTATCTCTTACCTGGACTATCACAATCGTTTCTCTTTTTTTTTTTTTTTTTGAGATGGAGTCTAGCTCTGTCACCCGGGCTGGAGCGCAATGGCCGGATCTCAGCTCACTACAAGCTCCGCCTCCCGGGTTTACGCCATTCTCCTGCCTCAGCCTCCTGAGTAGCTGGGACTATAGGCGCCCGCCACCTCGCCCGGCTAGTTTTTTTGTATTTTTTAGTAGAGACGGGGTTTCACCGTGTTAGCCAGGATGGTCTCGATCTCCTGACCTCGTGATCCGCCCCTCTCGGCCTCCCAAAGTGCTGGGATTACAGGCTTGAGCCACCGCGCCCGACCATAGTTTCTTATTCTTTATCCTTGCCTTCAACCTTGCCCCACCTCTAATTCATTCACCACACTGCAGCAAGCCTGTGCATTCTGTTAGCAATGGAAAGACTAGGGAGGGAAGGATGTAGTTATTACTCCTCATCTAATTATTCTTCTAGAACGTGAATATATTCAACTTCACATCTGTCATGTGCATCTGTTTTCCTATGAGGGTGGAAATGATCTCTTGGAAAATTTGCATTTTTCTTGTAAATTTTCCTCTCTAACTTTCTCTTCTTTTCTTTTCTTTTTTGTTTTTCCTGAGACAAAGTCTTGCTCTGTCTCCCAGGCTGGTATGCAGTAGCACTGGTATGATCTTGGCTCACTGCAACCTCTGTCTCCTGGGTTCAAGTGATTCTCCTCCTTCCTTCAACTTCTCGAGTAGCTGGGATTACAGGCACAGGAAACCACACCTGGTTAATTTTTGTATTTTTAGTAAAGACAGGGTTTCACCATGTTGGCCAGGCTGGTCTCGAACTCCTGGCCTCACTCTGATCTCAAACTGCCTCAGCCTCCCAAAGTGCTGGGATTATAGGCTTGAGTCACTGCACCTGGCCTATTTTTTTTTTTTTTTTTTTTTTTTTCTATTCTCTTGAGAGAACATAATACTTCTCTATCAGACAATCCTGGAACATTTATTTGCAACTTCTCTTCTGTTTTTACCTTCATTGTAAACAAACAGTAGGTCTGAATTCCATTTTATAAAGTCCCTAAAGGCAGTGTTGCAGCCTTTTTACTATTTGAAAACATATTGCTTTAATATTAGTCTCTCTGGTAGCTTATTTCACTGATAGATTTTCCCGTGTTCTACTTTATATCTTTTGTTTCCTTTGGTTGCCATATATACACATATAGATATGTGTATTTTTTTTTAATTTGGTAGTCCATTTTGTCAAAGAGTTATATGTACTAGACATAGTCTGGGTTTTGAGAGTGTTTCTTGTGCTTGCTTTTAATTTATTGAAAGTCAAGTTCTCTTTCTCTCTCCATGGAAGGTTAGAAACACAAAAATACCCACAAATAAACTTTTGCTTGGGCCTCTGGGCTCACAATGATCTTGTGTAATATGAATCTTTTCCTGTTGATGCCTCATGGTTACATTAGACATGAGGGAAGTGTGGAGCAAGATCTTTTGAAGATTCTTGTTAGCTCTACCTTTTATGGAAATGCTATACAGAGTTTTCTTCTGTCCAGTTGTAAGATTTCTGATTTTGCTTTTATAATTGTCAATTGATAAAGCATATACAAAATTGTTAATGGCATTGGGAAAAAATTACATTTAGTAATTAGAAAACTCAAATTTTTTACTAAATTCACTAAAAACAATAAGCCTTTTATATGTAAGAAATACTTTCTGGTTGAGTTCAAATAATACTTTTATTTATATTTTACATGTATAAAATCTTGAAAATAATCACAGTATTTTATTATATTAAATCATTTGTCATTAAGCAATCAATATATACTACTTTTTCTAAATTTCTGTGACAACTTAAAATTCAGTGATTGATTTAGTTTTTGAGTACTTCTTGCTAAAGTCCATGATTACTTATCTATTAAAACTATCTGGTTAGCTATAACCATTCGATTTGTATTTTCAAGCTGAAGATTATTTTCAAATAATAAATAGTAGTAGGTTATTTTCTTCTTTCATTAATGAACAACTTTTAACTAGCCAGCTTTCCAATCATTGCTGTGATTTTACGAGGAAAAGTTGTGGATATTCTTATAAACTGGTGAAAAAAAAATTTATAGAATGTTAAAATGTGTAGGAATTCCACAGTCATTGCCAAAGCTATGTACCCTACACATAACTTTGGATCTCTACTCCATACCATCCTTATTTGGGGCAATTGATTCAACTAGAGTTAGTTTCTGGAAGAAATATCCTAAATTGACGAATCATTCTTGCTAAAAAAATCCATTTTTATGACTTCCATTAAACTCACATTAAAGACTTCCTTTGCTACTAAACCAGTAGAGAAGATGGGAAAGTGAGGAATGTTGAGGAAGTTTCTAGAAAGGCACATCCAGTGTTTGCTCTCCTGCTCTAGGTTTATTGTGTAATAACAGGCATTTTTAAAAACTGGTTTGGGAATATAACCACCACTTTTAACATTCTTGCTATAAGAAAATTCGTTACAATTGCCATAAACAAATTCTAAGCAGTTTTCTGAAATTCTTTTTAAAATTGAGTATAGCTGGTATGCTATGTTTCAGGAAGATCATTATAAGCCTTTTAAATTCATAGTAATTTAATGTTCTATGTAATTTGATTTCCTCATTCTACATGCAGTCAGCCTCTATTAAGTGTTAGCTAGAACTCGTGAGAAATTAAGAACACTAAATGAAATATAATGCCAAAGCGTTTACAAACTCTTCAGAAAGAAGAAAAAATAAGTGTCTAATCACCATATTCAAGATGAAATTGGAAAAAAAAAGAGAGAGAGAAGTACTGCAGCATGGGGGAGAAGGGTTGGAAGAATGAATCTCATTTATTGGCTGGGAAGAAGGAGAAGACTGAAAGTCTTCATGAACTAGGATCAACTAATAATGAGTTCTTCTAATACAGAATCTAATGTAATTCATGAAGTAAAGTTAATGAGTACTACACAAAATTTCACTCAAAAAATAAAAGATAAAACTGCAAACTGAGAAGACATTGCCTAATTTATGTTTCTGAAACCCTTGCTTCTGGTGACTTTTTAAAATTGCATTCAGTAATCAGAGCAGTACCAACTAAGGGAAAATGAATAAACATAAATCAAAGTGCAATGGCATTGAAGATTTATCTTTTTCTCCTTTAGGGACAAGAGTTTCATAGTAGTCCTGTGTGTCTGATGTCACTAAGACTGGAATCGAAAATAAAGCATACCAGAGGAGATGACGGAAAGAAGAAAGACAGAAACATAGAAGTTCTCAACAAATCACTTCCTACTTATTTTCTTCCCCTTAGTACCACATGTTAAAACAAAAAAGAAAGAAAAGGAAGAAGATATCAGTTAGATATAGAGGTTAGTAAACACTATGAAGAAGGTAAAAATGAGACCTGGAATTTTTATAAGGAGAGAATCTAATGATGCAGCTTTTACTATATCAGAAATTACCATATAGGCCAATTATCATCTGTTGAAATTCTACTAAATTCCAGGTATTCCCAATGTATGTGTATATTCTAGTATGTATTCAACCACTGCAGCAACTTTGCATGATAGTATAACTTTCCCAACTTCACAAATGAGCAGAAGAACACTCAGAGTGATTAAATGGTTTGCCTAAAGAAATGATCTGCAAGCTCACAGAACCAGTTAGCTATATAAGAAACCAACCTGGGTCTACTTAATTCCAAAGTCCATACTCTTTTCACCATAGAACATGGATGTGGTTGCTTTCCTAAATTACCTCTTTCCAAAGGAATTTTGAGGGAAGATTTGACAAAGAATAAAAGAATGCAGATTTTAGGTGAGTTGTCTGATAGCAGAGGTAAATATGGAAGTGGGAACCTTCAACATTAATGGAGGTCAAGTTCCTGACTAACTTCAAGTCCACGCCGGGAAAAAGTAACTGCAGGAACAATGTGGGTCTTCCTTTTTAGTGAAGAATTTGAATGGAAACCTGTGGAAGGAGGACAAGAAGTTTTCTTGCCTCATTTATTGCACAGATCACCCTGCATGTTCTAGTGTCCAAAGGAAGAGGAAGATGGAAAGATGACACAACCAAGGCTTTCCTGTGGCTTCACCACAGCTTAGAGTTTTGAAAGCCGGAGATTAAATTTGATTTATGACCACCAGAAAATTTCCCTAGAATCTAGTGTGGCAATTCTCATTAGGCAACTGGCCACTTCTTTAAGGTAATCCTAAACTATAGCCCTGCCATTGTTCTCACCAGCTACAGTACTCCTAGAGATGTAAGTGCAGTTACTGTGATACTAATACTCAGTGGGTAGATTAAATCTGAAGAAAATCTTGCTAGCATCAATTCTGTATTTTTTTTTTTTTTTTTTTTTACTTCGTAGGAAGGTCAGGGAGAACCCAACATCTCTTTCTACCTACAATCTGATCCCTGTGATTCTACTCTGAGAATTTAACCCTTTTCGTTGAAATCTTTGGTCCAAGGTAGAACCAGAGATACTTCCAAGAAGAGGTCTTTGCAGGTTCTGGCTGGATAGAACAAGATAACCAGAAGCTAGAAGTCACCCAAGAGGGTGGAGTGACAGGAGTGAGGGCATAAGAAGAGAAACAAACATTTACTGGGGCTTCAGTGTGCTCAATTATTTGACATTCCTTTTCTTGTATAATCTTCTAAGCAGTTCTATAAATAGCTAACATTATCTTTATTTTACAGACAAAGAAATCAAGGATCAGAGAAGCCAGATAGCTTGTGACTTGTAAGTAGCAGAAACCTGAAACAGTAACCAATCTCCCCTTTATCTGGCTTTGTTAGAAAAAAATGAATTTTAAAAATTTCTAAACATGCCTAATTGCCAGACCATTTTCCCATGCACCAAACACCCCAACTTTACCAACTCTATTTTGAAGGTGAATGCTACTTCCTAATGAATCTGTGACTTCTTTTATTGGTTACCAACATCACCCAAACTGCACGAACCCAAACTTAGCAATGGGATCATCTCTGCAAATAAGGGTTTCTCAGATTATTAACAATGCCTGTTGCAAAATGGTAGGTTGGGGGACACTTTATTCAACAAAAATCAAATCTCCTTTAAATATACAAGAGGTGCTTCTACAATTCTTTCTACTGACATTTTTGATAGGATTTTTTTCTTATTTAAATTGTTTATGTAAATTAGTATCTGTTTTTCTAAGTTTTAAACAAGCAATCATCTCCAACTGGAAAGAAATTATTTTGAAACATCACAAGATCTAATTTATTGTTATTTTGGTTGGCAAAATATTAAGTGTATTGTTTTCAGTGAAACACATTGGATATTTGTGTAGAGTGCATTTGAACATATTTACATAATTTAGAATTATGCTGTTTTCCACAAATAAAAAACATACAGCCTTCAATGTTATTTTAAATCACATCTTCATTGCACTAGAAGAAATAATTGTGTTTTTAGAACTGAACACATTTGTTGTGCAAATGAGAATGCTCTTGCTTTTGCTAAAATATGTGGAAATATAAGACCTCATCTAACATAATGTGTTCTGTGTTTTGTGAGACGACAATTACATTTCTCACATACAGAGATGTGCCATTAGAAAGCACAATGGGGGCACCATGCTATTATTCTTTGTAGTGAATGAAGCATGGTATTGATCAAAACCAGAACTCTCGTTGATAATGCATTAAGTGTCTGGTTTTATTTTCCAGGTAGTATCAAACACAGTGTAACTTCCCAATATATCTAATTGGATATGAAGTTAGACTGCACATTTCCTAAGCTTAATTTTCGCTTCCAAATAAACCCCAAAGCAAACATGCTATACATTAGCTTTATTATTGTTTTTTATTTAATCTGATTGCAGACACTTAGATCTTTTTGTTTTGTTTCTTAGAATCCAGAGATTCATTAGGTCCTCTCTTTTAGTTTTACATCAAAAAGATACACACACACACACAAACTTATATGTGTGTGTATGTATATATACACACACACATATAAAGAGTGTGCTGCTCATGAACAGCTATTATGCAGCTTCTTAAGCTTTTCATATATGAATTAGGTAGGAATGTGTTGGTTGCAGGTGGCAGAGATCTTAAACTATAGTCTAAAGTCAAGAGCAGTGCCTGCTTTTGTCCAACTCAGTGCAGGGGTTATTACAGCTGCCAGAACCTTATCTCTTGGCTTACCTGTGCTATACACACACACACACTCTCTTATACATTCACATAAATGGGTATATATATACATATACATACATTGAGCTCACCTATGTATAAAGACATTTATATAGGAGAACTCAGATTTATTACTGAAATAAATTCTTAGCAATAATAACAGATTTGCATTCTCCTCTTCCCTTACTTAGAAACTACTCTTTGATCGGCCTTCTCTCAGAAAGATACTGTGTAAATTACTACTTAATTTAATGTTCTTTAAAATAGGATAGCAGCCTTCTCCTCTGGTAATCTTATTCCCTGAAAAAAATCCATGAGAATTGTACAATTTTTTAAAACATAAAAATTGCTTTGATCTTTTTGTGAGAAAAGATGTATGATTTACAAGCCCCTTTTAACCTACAGATTCTATGTTGTGTGTCTGCTGGGCACAAAACCTGATGAAGTTTCCACAGGAATAAAATGAAGTGTAAGATGCCATTTCTTCTCTCAATGACCTTATAAATTTTTTGGTGACACATAATAGAAACACCTAGAAATGATCATATGTTATTTTCGTACTTGGAAATCACTTAACTTTCTTCCAGCAAACTAAGAACTATTAATTCCCTCCCATCTACTACTGCTCAAGCAAGATAGCACAGGTAAGCCAAAAGACAAAGTTCTGGCAGCTGTACTAACCCCTGCACTGAGCGGGACAAGAGCAGGCTCTGCTCTTGACTTTAGACAAGAAGTTAAAATCTCTGCCACCTGCAACCAACACATTCCCACGTGATTTATGCGTAAAAAGATTAAAAGCTGCGTAATAGCAGCTCATGAGCAGAAATTCCTTTTTTCTCTGTGTAAAGAAGTGAGGTGCTACATTTCTTTGGGAAATTTAGTTCCTGCATAAAATCAATTGGGACGAGTTTTCAATACAAAAAAAAAAAAAAAAAATTAGACATTATCCAAAGATGGAAATGTTGGTTCCTGATTCCTCAATAAAATATTACTTTATTTTTAATAGAAGCATGGAGTGTGACCCCTCTCAGTAACTACGTAGGATGCCATGTAATCATGAGGGAGTCTCTTTCAAGATGACAGTAAGAGAATGAGATTGGGAGAAAGAACTTTTCCCCTTCTTGGCTCTGTAGTAGTAGTTCTCAATCAGGATGATTTTGCTTCCCAGGGGAAATGTGTCAGTGTTTGGAGATATTATTACTACCGGGGTATAGAGATGAGTAGAAAGGTGCTACTGTCACCTAGTGGATAGAAACCGGGATGTTGTTAAATATCCTACAATGCACTGGACAGCCCCTGACAGCAAAGAGTTATCTGGCCCAAGATGTCAGGAGTACTGACATTGAAAAGTCCTGTACTGCAGAGTACTCCTTAGTGTTGAGATATTTAGTTGGATAGGATTAACAAAACTAATAAGAAGAAACAGTAGAAATGCTGCTCACAATGGATCATAGAAAACTAAGTACAGTTGCTCTTACATTACGATTATCCACATATCCATATATTAGTCAGTTACCTATGAAAGATGTTTTATTGTTTCAGTCTTTCCTTATTGTCTTGTAACTCTCACATAATAGATCCACAACCTAACTAGTATTCGCAGACTTTGTATGGGCTTCCAGAGGTTTTTGGTATGGGGTATCTAGGCAACCTTATGATTTAAAGAAGCTAGTCTCAACTGGGTTATTGCCCATGTCATTTACATAGGTATACTGCATGTATGACTTCGTATCAGGCCTTCAAAGTGAAATCAAATATTTGTGCATCTGAAGTCAAAGAGGAATACTCTTTTCAAAAAAAAATTTTATTATGCTTTCAGTCCTGGGATACATTTGCAGAATGTGCACGTTTGTTACATAGGTATACATGTGCCATGGTGGTTTGCTGCACCCATCAACCTGTCATCTATATTAGGTATTTCTCCTAACGCTATCCCTCCCCTAGCCCCCCACCCTGACAGACCCCAGACCCCAGTGTGTGATGTTCCCCTCCCTGTGTCCATGTGTCCTCATTGTTCAACTCCCACTTATGAGTGAGAACATGTGGTATATGGTTTTCTGTTCTTGTGTTAGTTTGCTGAGAATGATGGTTTCCAGCTTTATCTATGTCCCTGCAAAGGGCATGAACTCATCCTTTTTTATGGCTACATAGTATTCCATGGTGTATATGTGCCATATTTTCTTTACCCAGTCTATCATTGATGGGCATTTGGGTTGGTTCCAAGTCTTTGCTATTGTGAATAGTGCTGCAATAAACATACATGTGCATATGTCTTTATAGTAGAATAATTTATAATCCTTTGGGTATATGCCCAGTAATGGGATTGCTGGGTCAAACTAATTGTATAAATTAGTCAATGGATATGTTTTTTTGTGGCAGAGTTTGCTGAGATATTTTTCTATAGAGCAGTTCAGAAATGACTCTATATTGAAATGAATGTCAATCAGCAGAGTCATTAGAATAAAATCTGGTGTTCAGTTTCACAGACACAGGATGCAAGGACACCCATAGCAAGAATCAAACTTCTGATAGAAACTTTGGTGTTTTCAAAAGCAATCTCATATATTTAATTTTCCTTAAGTCACTATAAGGTGGAAAATTATTTCTTTGTCAAAAGGATCCTATGAAAAGTTCTGAATGCTGAAGAAACAAAGGCTATCATTTTGTACAATAAAAATAACAACCATATAAACTCATTAGTAGAGAAATTTTGGTGTCCCACAAGACATTTTACAGATAAAATGTAAAAGCACTTTGATGCACCTCAAACGTAATGAAAATTTTTGACACTTATAACATTTTAGAATATATCTAAAAATTGCTCAAATAAAAATAAAAATTCCTACTGGTATAGTCTAATTACATTAAAAAAGAACATTGTAGTTTAACATTTATTTAATTTCAGTCACATATTCTCAAATGATAAAATATTTCTTTTGTAATCTTTCTGTTTTTTTATTTAAAAACAAGATCATCCTTATAAATAGGAATAGAAAATTTAGTAGCCCAAATAAAATTTTTAATAGCTCTTCTTCCCTATGGAAGATTATAAGTAATAAAATGAATAAAATGTGTATACTTTACAACTCAAATCATATTAACTGCTACGTGCTCTAAGCAAATTATTCTGCTGCTGTTACAGGTAAAAGCTCAACATGGGATAACTATTATTCCATTTATAAGAAAGGTAGGCATAAAATGTCATTATTTTAAAGTTTATAAATTTAAAAAGTTGAGACAGGAATATGTATTTGTTCAAGGTTATCTATTCATAAGATGGGAAAAGAGTCAAGATAACAAGACATGTATTAGATGCAGAAGAATTCCATCACAGTGAGATGATCAGGAGATTTTATAACAGACATAACTGAAAACATGGCTGTTTGAGCACATTTGTTTACAGATAAAATGTCATGATTATTTTTATTGATTTTTTTGTTTTATTGCTCTTTTTCTCTTTGTAAGATGCAAGAGATATGATAAGATGAAATAAGAGCTCTCATCTTATCGAGGTGGATTTATGTAGCTGCATTTTTTGCTTACCAGGAAAAAATACTTCACATTCTTCTAGTCCAATGCTTTGCAAACTTTCTCACTAGAATAACCCAATGGATGGGGAAAATATAAGCATATCCTATGGAATATAAGCTTTAGCCTGATTCAGACACTGCATGCCTGCCATTTCCTTGAAATTTAACGTTATGTTAAAAATACATTCAGGCCGGGCGCGGTGGCTCAAGCCTGTAATCCCAGCACTTTGGGAGGCCTAGACGGGCGGATCACGAGGTCAGGAGATAGAGACCATCCTGGCTAACATGGTGAAACCCCATCTCTACTAAAAAATACAAAAAACTAGCCGGGCGAGGTGGCGGGTGCCTGTAGTCCCAGCTACTTGGGAGGCTGAGGCAGGAGAATGGCCTAGACCTGGGAGGCAGAGCTTGCAGTGAGCTGAGATCCGGCCACTGCACTCCAGCCTGGGCAACAGAGCGAGACTCCGTCTCAAAAAAAAAAAAAAAAAATACATTCAAATTCACGATTCAACTTCATAACATAGCAGTGTCTTGGCATCTCAGTTTGGAAAACAAGGCACTTCAGCAAGTGTCTTGGCATAGCAAATCTCTTATCATGGAAGATACCTTAAAAGTTACCTAGTGTGGTAGTTCAAAATGTTTTGGTAGGCTCACAGTGTTTGTCTGTTCCTCCCTTCATTAGCTACTATAATTTTTTTTTTTCCTTTTGTAAAGACAAATTATTTTACCACTGTGTGGCAATGAGTAAACCATTCAGTCTCTGGGCTTTTAATTTCATATACAGTGTGGGTATTTAGGTAGATTATTATAGTCTGAGGCCTGAAATCTGACCCCAGCTTTATTTATTACTTGCTACCAGGATTTTTAAATTTTTGAATGAGATCCAAAACAGCTTTATTATGAGTAAAATATTAATGTATGTGAAAAGCAAGGCAATGAGACTGCTGTAGCATAGTGCCTTGCAAATGGTAGGCTCTCAATGGCATTGGTCGAATCAGGTTAATGAATTGAAGAAAGAACATGCCTGGACTATTTAGACAAATCTTGAAACCAACAGTGATCCTCCCCACTGATACAATCTCTGTGCTCCTACTTGAACTTACTCATCTAAAACAGACCAGGACAAATGAAGTATATTATGCATGTCAGGAGATAAAGACTCAGTTCCATCATAATCTATTTCAAAGTTTGTTATTATCTCTGATGAGGAAAACACCTTTTATTTAAACTAATGCACAATTGCTATAATTTAAACTTTTTTGTTTGTTTGTTTGTTTGTTTGTTTCTCTGTCACGCTCCTTAATGGGAACAGGGAAAGAGTTCTTTCTTTCTTTGGACATTACACGTTATAAAATTGAAGTCCCAGCTTCTTTTCTTCCTCTTCAGAATGAACCCTCTATACATTAGGCTCTTTCTTTACATTATGAAAAAATGTATTATATGAGTGTATCTCTATATATGTATACATAAATATGTGTATACACACACACTCCCATGTACAACTTTTTTTCACAAATAAGTATTGTCAGAATAATAGAGATGACCAAGTTCAGAGAATGTCTTCAAAACCATTAAGGCTATTGGTTTTGATTTCAAATAAGAAAAATAAATAAACCTCATTAGCTACTTCTGAATTTTCATGAAAATAAAACATTACTCTGAATTCACATATGAGAGATGATGGTAGACTTAGAAAGGATAGCTGTGGCAGAACTAGTTTAGGGAAAGAAAATTGTGCCACCTGAAGAAAAGTCCTGAGATTAGCAATGAAAGACAAGTTGTCTTATGGGGCACCCAGAAGTGCAGAAGTCAGAGCAGACACTGTGGAATTAGATGAGAGGTTCAGGTTTATATACAACAGGATACTGCACTTGATTGAGGTAGGACATCTAAAAATGTCTGAGGATAGGCTTGCTTCTCACAATGACAGTTGATACTGGCATTTAGTGGCATGAGGCTAGGGATGTTGAGGCAAGCACTGAGGCAGTCCCACCCACCCAAGAACTGTCTACTCCAAAGTAACCATAGTGCTCTCATTGAGAAACACTAGCAGGATAAAGCAAATTTCACAGGTTATTATAGATAATAGACTTCAAGTTCAGAAAGGTGATCTAGATAGGCAGATTCAGGAATCTGCCTGGACTGAGCAGTGAAATAAAGCCTTAGAAGCAAGGTGTTGGCTAAAGTCACCAGAGTCTACTAATTGATGGCCATCACCACCAACAACCAGAGCCTATTGTGTTCAAAACCCATATCCAGCACTTCAGGGGAAAGACAGACAATAAGGACCTTCCCCCTAGTTCACTGTGGGCATGAATCCTTTATCACACAGAGCTCCCAGCCAGACTGAGTGATCAACACTGCCTTCAGGAAAACATAAATATGATTCACAGCACACACTGCCACTGCCAGCCTTGCAAAGTCACTAATATGACACAGAAAACACAGTGGATCTATCATCTTACCCCGATCTGTGACCCTTATACCTTACTTCCCTGACTGTGGCCAGACTTATTTGGGTCCAAAGAGTAAACTGTGGTCAGCAAAGCCCGTTGGCCATCAACAAAGATCCTTGGTCACCCCTGTGGTTTCTGTTCTCCATGAGTGAATCATTCCTTGGCTTCTGTCGCTCCTCAGCCCTCCAAGTCTATGGGGAAGAGTGCTTCCTTAGGCTCATGTGTGGCTGGACTGCCTCCCAGAACCTAAGCACATACATTAGTCCCTGTAGGCTATGTTGGAGCCTCTAACCTCCCTTCACCCTGTGCCTTTTTGTATTAAATCACCTAGATTTTTATTTCTGAGACTTAATTATCAAGGACATTTCACTTGGCTATATTTTAGAGGCAATAGTTGGTTTTTATCTTTAGAGTTAATAAAAGGTAAATAGTATATCCAATTGTTTGGGTTTTTTGCTGTGTAAAACCCAATCACTAGAAGAAAAACTAAGGTACATGTGATGCTCAGAGCCAACATTTGTTATAGGATATAATAAGAGCGTGAGATTTGGCGGAGGTTGACAATTCGAAGAATCACCATGAAAACATACCCTCAAGGAGGCATTTGGTTGTGATGAAAAGCTCTGCTTGTTTCCAGAAATAATTTTTTTTTTTTTTTTTTTGAGACGGAGTCTCGCTCTGTCGCCCGGGCTGGAGTGCAGTGGCCGGATCTCAGCTCACTGCAAGCTCCGCCTCCAGGGTTCACGCCATTCTCCTGCCTCAGCCTCCCGAGTAGCTGGGACTACAGGCGCCCGCCACCTCGCCTGGCTAGTTTTTTTGTATTTTTTAGTAGAGACGGGGTTTCACCCTGTTAGCCAGGATGGTCTCAATCTCCTGACCTCGTGATCCGCCCGTCTCGGCCTCCCAAAGTGCTGGGATTACAGGCTTGAGCCACCGCGCCCGGCCTCCAGAAATAATTTTTATCATTTGCTTATCACTGGGCTCTTCTCTCACTTAATGGTCTCAGATCAGAACTCTGGGAAGAATCTTGGAGAAACCAAGGGCTTCATGCCTGGCTGCCCAAAGTACCAGCATTCCTTCAGCCCAGGGTGCAAAGAGTGGGGGAAACTTCTACTCAGCCTGGTAAATACTGGGAGCTTCTCCATAGAAGAGACTTGGGACCCTGCTTCTAAGTGAAAGGGCTTACTGTGATGAGTCTCTCTCTCTGTTATACTTGGTTAGGAACTTTGAGACTTTGGGGTCCATTCTCTAGGCACAAGCAAATGGAAAGAGAAAGAATTTATTTCCTTCAGGACCTCACAGATAAGTGGATGCTTTTCTAGGTAGAGGTAAAAGTCATTTTGCCATTTCCTTTATTTTTAAAGAAAATGTAAAAATAAGGCTATTACTGATAACAAACTTAGCAGTATTTTTCCGGTGTAGCTTCATGCCCACAGAGCCATGCATGTTTATGTTTGAAGGGCTTTCTTGAACACAGATCCATGGTCTCTTCCTAAATATGTTTGACACTCCTGTACTTTGGAAAGGAATTGCATGAAGTACATAACAGCTAACTTTTTAAGTCTTGCAACACTTCCTGCACTCATAATTCGGAAGCTAACCAAACATAATTGAAAATTACAGGCATCTAAAACAGATAATTATCTTTCCAGAATTGAGCTCCTCTTGGGAAACTATTTTTACTCAAATGGTTCACTGGAATGAATTTCTTCTAAAGAAAATGTGATAGCATCTTAATCCATTATTAACTCATTGCCTTTAACTTCAGCCCTAATTTTGAACAGCAATAAAATCAAAGATTAAACATGCTTATACTCATGTCAGATGCTTGTAGCACAAATGGCCTGCTTTAAATTATGTGTGTTATACATCTCTTTGCTTAAAGTCCTAAGCAGAAATAATAAAAAAAAAAAAATCTTCCAACTGGACAAAATGTAGGCAAGTATACTGACTATAATATTTATCAAACTTTCCTAAGGAAATAAGAAGTCAACAAGTGTTACACAATTTCCACTTCCTGCCAAGATAAAACAATGAGCACTGGGTTTACCCTTTTATCTCAAACAACAAAAATATCCAAGAGATCAAATGTATATTAAAACCAGTTTTCAAGGCAGGAGACAAGAGGAAATGAAGGACAGTAAGTCCAGAGTGAGGCAAATGAAGCCACTTCAATGACTGCTCCCAGCACTGCCATGAGCCAGTGTCCAGGCCACTGATCAGGGAGGAAACTCAAGCAGAGCCTGGTGCGCTCCCTGCTGAGAAGACAGAGCTGGCAGTCTGAGGGGATCAGGCAGCTACATCTTATGGGATAGGACACTGAGAGAAGGAGAGGAGAGGGTGGCACAGACAGAACTCCTGAGATCAGCAGCGGGTCCTTCTAGAACATCCAGCAGAGAACTAGCAGCACATGTATATAAGAAAATGACTCGAAGCCAGAAAAAGAAAGCATCTGAAAAGATTAGAGGAATGAAATAGTGACTGATATCCACACAGGGCTGGAAATAATGCTTGTTACCACAGTCGGGCTGGAAAAAAACCTTATTACTTATAGGCAACAGTTAGGTAAATTCAGGATGGTTTTGATTCAGTAATGGGGAATAATTAGCCCAAACTATGCACTGCTCTGGTTCTACTTAATGAATTTTAAATATAAGACCATAGAGGATAAAACTATGTTCAAGTACCTTAACCACATCCCAGAACAAAGCTCAGTAATTTTTATAGAAATACAAAAATACCTAACACCCAACAAATGTTACAAGCAGCACATCCACAATCCTATAAATATTCTTTTATGTAATAACAAATTCATGGAACAAAGGCTTATTATATTGAGAAATAAGTACCAACAGAATACAGGTTCTCAAGAAGCTTTGCAGTCTAGCGGGGAGCAAGAAGGGTAGAGTGTCTCACTGGGGAAGCACGGATCAGCTACAGTGGAAGAACACAGGTTCAAGGTGGTCATTCCACATGAAAGAGGCTTTGGCAAGGGCTCTTCTTGTTTCAAAGAAGCGTGAGGCCTTCCCTTCACCTCAAGCAAAGTAGGGTTTATTAAAAATACAGTCATGGACTAGAAATGGAAGCAGCCAGCAAGGCACAAGGAAGCTGGGCAGCCACTCAGGGCCACACAGTCCCTCACACACAGAATCTGTTTCTGCCTGTGTGTCCACTCCATTCTCTTCTCTGTATGGGCTGTTGTCCCCAGGACATCAGCTTGCATGGCATAAGAGAGCCACTGCAGCCCCACATAACCCATGACCTGACTGCTCCTGCACCTAGTCTCTCTGTTTCTACATCCCCAAAGAGAAGCTAGTAAGCCCCACTCCACCCTATGAGCTGCACCATGGGCATCATCAAGTTAGGGGATCCCAACTCTTTGCCCAATCAGCTGTGACTACAGACAGAACATAACTATCCCCCTCATCAGTGCTGTGTTCAGGACAGATTGACTTAGCAGAGGTTGAGGGCAGGCAAGAATTCTTTATTCAGGAGGAGATGGAAAGACGAAGAGATGTTTGCCAAGTAGATGGGAGACACAGACAGCATTGCATGCCGAGAAAACCATAGAAATGTGAGTACTTGATATCTAGTCCCTAGAAGATACATTTCTCTGTTGGTCCCCCTCTACATAAAAAAATATATGTTTGTATATACAAGTCAATTCTACTATTCTGCCTATTTGGTCCCTCTTTGGCATATTTTTCTTATAGAAATGACAGAAATGATCTGATTAGGGATTTTTTTTTTTTTGAAACAGAGTCTCCCTCTGTCTCCCAGGCTAGAGGGCAGTGGCGTGATTGGTGTGATCTCAGCTCACTGCACCCTCCGCCTCCTGGGTTCAAGTGATTCTCCTGCCTCAGCCTCCCAAGTAGCTGGGACTACCGGTGCACGCCACCACACCCAGCTAAATTTTGCATTTTTAGTAGAGACGGGGGTTTCACCATGTTGACCAGGATGGTCTCATCTCTTGACCCCATGATCCACACTCCTTGGCCTCCCAAATGCTGGGATTACAGGTGTAAGCCACCACGCCCAGCCTAGGGATCTTCTTAATCAAATGCATTGAGAGAAAAAAAGCATCCAGAACAAGTTTTGCCTTTGTTCACTCTGGCTGGTAAGACCAAATCTGCAGAATTGTGCATCTGGGCAGTATCCTCAGTGGACTTTTGGCAAAGTAGGATGGATTGAGAAGGGGTAATGAGTAGCAAAAAGCATAAGAAAATCACATCCTGAAGAATGACTGATGAAACTATGGAAGTTTCTCTTGAAAACAAGACAACAATTAGTGGGAGGCTACCTGACAGCTTATTTGGATTATCTACCTGGGCTGCAGAGAAGGGCTCCACTGGATCTGATGATGATACTGGAGGCAAAACTAACTTCATGGAATGGAAATGATTGGCAGACAAATTTCAGTGCAATATAAGGAAAAAAATACGACACACAGTATAGTTAATAAAAAGTAAATGAGGTTTATTGTGATCCAGGGAATGCCTCTCAACTAGAATCAAGGACTAGATTAAGCTATTATTCAGTGTGGAAGCTGAAGAAAAAAGCAGACAACCCTGTAATTGCTTTTGCTTTTGTCACAGAGGTAATGCAATGCAAAGCTGAAGTTTCTTAGATTGAAAGATATTTAGTAGCGAACTCAGAGGATCATTGTTAATTTTCCTTAGGGTAAGACATAATATTTGCACATAATTTTTAAAAGCAGTGAAATCTTGGATTGCATTTTTTCCCAAAAAGCAATAAAAGCTTTGACTCTTTCATAAAATTTGATGATACAGAGGTTAAGAGAGATAGGTGACTAAATAACTATGTTCTATTTTGCAGCGTGGTCCACAAGGTACAAAGGAATAGTTTACAATTTTAAATGACCCTACTTCTGAAACCAGAGTATCTTTTCTTCTATGATACGGCTGACCCAGTATGCTGATAATGATATAGTAAGCACTGTTTACATGCCATCCCAACAATTCGTCAAATCAATTTAATAAAGAAAAGGAAGGGGAGCACAACACTGGAAGGATGGAAATGCATCCTGTGCATTGGCATCTTTATATTTATGAAAATATTAACTAGAATTTACTGCAGCCACTTAAGACCCTGCATGGCTCCTGTCGTATTAAGCCTATACTCCTTTCTTTACCTCTCACAGTGGGGCACTAACACCAGAGAGCTGCATCCTAGTTCCATTGCTTACTACGAGACTCATTCACGTGGATGGCTCCATGCCTCAGTTTCCTTGTCTGTAAAATAGGGATAATGATAATAGCTTCTTTACTGCATAATTGTGATAATTAAAATTTCATGTATAAAAACAGTACACATTATTTCTCTCCCATTTACAATCTCTTTTTACCCCATGCCCCCACATCATCACAAAGCATCATTTCCAGCATCCTTAATTAATGCTGGAAATGAAAGAACAGGAGCTAATCTATAATTTGTTTTTCAATTCAGAGGAAGGATCCTTTTCAGAATGATTTATAGATAGTTAAGAGTTTGAATTTTTTCTCTCCCTGTATTTTCAATTTTCTTCAAATGAAGAAATAAAAATAGCCTGTTTGTTTGGGTACCTTTTGGAGTGATATTTTGTTAGGTGGATGTGAGCAAATTACTTTTAAGAGTCATAGCATCTTTTCAACTCTAAAAGTACCTGCTGGTTCCCAGATCCAAGTCCCTTTATGGCAGTTTTCAGCATTTCATGAGACTGAGGACATAATCTCACCCCCTATTGCTGGAATTCTCTTTGATAGTCGAAATCTTTCAAAGATTGTTGGCTACTGCTGTTTCTTAGCGGGGTTTGGCAGGCACAATGACAAGCGTCTGACAGACATGTGTTTTTCCATCGATAAGAAGAAAAGTTTCCCGAGACAAGTGTGTTGAATATTCATGTTAAAATTTTAAAAACGTGTTGTTCATTTTCCTCCTGCCCAGCACATGCACTAGTATGTATGCCACATAAACTGGTATCATCAGCCCTCAAACAAACATCTATAACAAAATCTCTACCTGGTGCTGGCAAGGCCCAGGTTCACACTGTGAACTGGCGAGGCAAGAACTTGTTAGTAATATTGTCTACAGCTCTGTTAATATTCAGCTGACAGAGCCTCACCAGTATCTGCTACTAGAGACTATGAACTTGTTTTTCTCACAATAATTAGGTGAACTGAATTATCCTCCCAGGAGTATTACACCAGTCTGAGGTAGTCAAACCATCACACACACACACACACACACACACACACACACACACACACACACCAAAGATAATTTTCACAGGAGGAGAGCCCTGAGAAAATCTATTTATGAAAATAAATGTAACCTACTGTAACAAGTGGCTATAAATAAAAATGGAATAAAATAGTGTATTTCCTGATGTGAATGACAATAGAAAAAGCACCATTCTGGCCTGTTAGGTAAAAGAAAACTTAAATGTGTTCTAATAGAGGGGGAAATTAGATTATATTCTCAAACAGAAGGTCCAATATTCTTTTATGCCCCCAAATTAGAGGAAGGAATATGAGGACGACAGAACCTTTGGATTCATATCATTTTCAATTGAAGACATTCTCTACTAAAATAATCCTTTACATATTATAGAGAACAATTTACAAGAAAGTTTACATTTTATTGCAGGAACATAGAAATATTTGTATATATTATTACTTACATAATAAAGAAACATTTTATAGTTCTGAGGGAAACACTGAACCACGTTTTTCCTTGAACTGCACTACTATGTTAAAATTTATTTACTTTTTAGAGGATATAGGTGAGCCACTTTGAGAAATAAACTGAAAGACTTCTGGCAATATGACAGACTAGGATGGTGGAACAAACCCTTCCTCCAGGTCTCAAAGCAAAAATTATGGAGAAAATCTCACTGTTTTCCAGATAGCCAAGCTCAAAATAAAGGAAAACCCCTGGGTACCAGAAATAAAGAAATTAAAGCTGAAATGTCAATTGGTAGCTGAGAACATCATGGCCACAGGGATGTCTGTTCACAACTCATGCTAAGGGGCCAGTGATTGAGTTCCCAGTGCACACCCAGGAACATCAGGGTTTGTCTTAGACCATGGACAGTGGAGGAGCTGGAACAGGAAGCCCCTGGGTGGTAAGAAGGAGCTAAAAAACTTTTCCCATAGGCCTTTCTTTAGGGCCCTGGGAGAGGGTAAAAGCATGAGAAGTCAAAACATAAGCCTGAAACATGAACTTGGAAAATTAAGTGAAAACTAGGACCACTGAATATAATTTATGAGGGAAAAAAAGGATCATGACAAGGATGGTTCTTTTCAAAATTCCTGTATGAATTTAAAAATTCATAAAATTGAAAGATAAAAATAGTTTGTCAAAACATTTGAAAAATAATTTATTAAATAGAACAAATCTTTGAAAAATATAACTTTCCCAAAGAAACTGATAAACACAAGAAAACAAATTGTTCTATTACTATCAATTTTTTTTTTAAAGCGAAAGACAACTACTAACAAAAAAAATTCCAGATGATTTTATAGGTGAGCACCAACAAATATATAAGAAATAGATATTTAGGTTGGTCTAAGCACAATGGTGTTTGCAGCTAAGTGATCACAAACAGTTACGGATTTCTTTGTTCCTTGTCCACTCGCACTGTTTTATTTGACTAGGTTTTACAAATAAATAAAAAATAAATAGATATTTAAAACTTTTATGCAAACTATTCCAGAGAATAGAAAAAAATGAGATTACTCCTCAAGACTAATAACCCTGGTACCAACACCAATCAACATGACAATATGAAAAAGAAAGATCTGATCCATTCTTACTTATAAACCTAGATGGAAAATCCCAACCAAATTACAAGCAAACTAAGGTAATATTTAAAAACAAGAAGATAACGTTCATATTGCTTAAGAATTAGAAGTATGCTTTCATATTAGAAAATCTACTAACTTAATCCACCTCATTAAAAACTCAAAGGAGACTAGAATACACGATTATTTTAATGCATGTTGAATTTTAATGAATGTTTGTACCTCTTTTTTAAATAAAAATTTTTCCTTACAAGAGAAAAGAATTTTCTTAACTCAATAAAATATGCCTGCCAAAATGCTAGAGCAAACAGTATTATTAATGTTGAAATAAAATTGTCTCCTCAAAAAGTCAGCAAGGTGCCAAGAATTCCTGTTAGCTTCTATTAAAATTTATCAGGGAACTCATGGAGATAGATAGAGAATAGAATGATGGTTACCAGAAGGTGGGAAGAGTATTGATGGGGCATAGCAGGGAAGTAGGAATTGTTAATGGATACAAAAAATAGTTAGAAGGAATAATATCTAGTATTTGATAGCACAACAGGGAGACTATGGTCAATAATAATTTAATTGTACATTTTGAAATAACTAAAAAAGTATAACTGGATTGTTTGTAACACAAAGGATAAATATTGGAGGTGATGGATATCCCATTTACCTTGATGTGATTATTAAATATTGTATGCCTGTATTGAAATATCCCATATACTCCATAAATATGTATCTACTATGTACCCACAAAAATTAGAAATTCAGATGATAGGTTTGTTCACAGAGAATACTCAATAAAATCTATAGATACATTATTAGAAAATTTAACATTGATTATAAGATAAATATAGAAAAATCAATTGCATTTCTATGTACTTATAGTCTACAAATAGCAGCTTAAAATGTCCTTTACATAGAGAATGTATATGTGAGCACACACACATTTATACATACATGTACCATATCTGTACACAGTTGCTAATAAAAAGTCTAGCATCATCATCTACAAAAAATATTGAGGTATAAAGACTTGCACTACTAGATACGTAACTGATTCAGTATGATATTTGTAGAATGGAGAGATATACAAACACATGGCATAGAACAGAGAATCTAGAAACAAACCCACTCAGAATGAAAGCCTGAGAGGTGACAGAAGTGATCTTGCAGGTCAGTTGAGATATTGGCTATTCCTAAAGGCTGTCCAAATGCAGAAAAGCTGGATGCCTATCTCATACCCTACACAGTCAACTCTAAGTGTATTACAAATGTAAATGTGAAAACAAAACTTAAGGCTCAGAAGGCAATTGAGATAATCTTTATGACCTTGAGAAAGGAAAATATTGAGACCCCCAAAATACAAAGGTAATAAAAATTAGACTATATCATTAATGAAGAGTTTGCACATAGAATGCATGAAGTCTACAAAATAGCAGCAAAAGGAAAAACAAGTGAGTAGATAAATAGAAAACAAATACAAATAGGCAATTCAGAAAGAAGGAATCCCAAATGGCCTACAAACAGAGGTAAAAACATTGAACTTCACTGTAAAAAGTAAATGCAAATTAAAATCACAATAAGATATTATTTCACACTCATCACTGAGGCAAAAATGTTTAAAGTCTGACAATATCAAGTGTTGACAAACATATGGGATAGCTGGAATTTATAATCTCCTGGAAGGAATGTAAATTGGTACAATCATATGATCCAGCCAATTCCCTTCCTAGATATATATATATCCTTGAGAAATGGTTTCACATGGACACAAGGAAACAGAGATAAAAGATGTTGGTAACAGCATTGTTTAGAATTTTTTTAAAAATGTAAACAAAGTACACATCAGAAAATAAATTATAAATTCATACAATAAAAGACCATCGAGATTAGAATGAATTAAACTCACCAGACACACCCAACGTTATAAATATTAGAAGAAAAACAAACATAGTTTAGAACACAAAATTACAGAAGTAGTTTTCAAAAGGCAAAACAGTACCATATAAAACCTATCCAGAGAAATAGATTTTCATATGTCTATATAAATATAACTATGTAATGCAAATGCAAGGAAAATTTTGAATACCAAATTGAAGATAAATTAACACAAAGATGGGAGGAGAGTTGCAGTCAGTGAAAGAGACACAGAGGCACTTAAACTTTCATCAGTTTTTTATTTTTTACGTTCAGTATAGATATAATTGTACTCATTTGAATATTTATTGAAAAATTTGTAAAATATCAAGCCATACCAAAATAAAGTTTAAACATATGGCAAAAAGTATACTATACAAATTCTAACTGAAAGAAGGCTAATATCTCATCATTAATACCATAAAAATATGTTTTGGCAAACTCATTAATAGTCTAAAGTGGGCCTGTTTTGTATAAAATAAAAATCACTGTGATTATTTAAAAATCCTGACTACATGGCTACTACTGAACAGTATATCTTCACAATACATAAAGCAAAACTGAGAGACTTTCTTTAAGCTGGTGTTCTGTGATTATAGAGAAATAATTTTACATACTTCTCTCAAATGAATAAATCAAAAACACAAAAGAAATAAAAGATTTTTTTAACAAGACACAAATGCATAAAATATAAAGGTAAGAATTAATACATGAATGAATAGTAAAATATTTTAAAAATCTAATTAAAAAATATGCAAAGTTAAAAGACAAGCCCCCAATTAGGAAAAGATAGCTGCAATATATATAACAAAGTATTGATATCAAAAACATAAGTAGAGTTACTACGGAACAAATAAAAGAGAAGAACTCCAATTATAAAAAAGAAATTAGCAGATAATTCATTGACAGAAAAAATCCAAATGACTAATTAACATTTGAAAGATTTGTCGTGTTGGGGGGAATTCTAAGAAAATTATTAGAGAACCATTTCACAACTTATGAAATTGGTAGTAAATGAAAAGCCTGACAATACTAAGTATGAATAAATGTATGAGAACTTTCAAATTTTACTGAAGAAATGTAAATTCTTACTATCACTCTAAAAGGAAATTTGTTATTATTAATAAATGAGAAGAGGTCTATTAAAAAGATTTCAGCTTATAGTTATTTATTTGCCCCCCAGAGAAAGTTTTATACAGGTCTACAAGTAGTCATGCACAAGGATACTGATCACAGGTTTTTTTTTTTTTTTTTTTTTTTGTCTTTTTTTTTTAATTACAGGGAAAATACTAGAAACAATCTAATTCCCTGGCCAGGCGTGGTGGCTCACGCCTGTAATCCCAGCACTTTGGGAGGCCGAAGCGGGCGGATCATGAGGTTAGGAGATGGAGACCATCCTGGCTAACAGGGTGAAACCCCATCTCTACTAAAAATACAAAAAATTAGCCAGGCGTGGTGGCATGTGCCTATAGTCCCAGCTACTTGGGAGGCTGAGGCAGGAGAATCTCTTGAACCCAGGAGATGGAGGTTGCAGTGGGCCGAGATTGCGCCACTGCACTCCAGCCTGGGTGACAGAGCAAGACTCCGTCTCAATAAAAAAAAAAAAAAAAGAAGAAGAAGAAGGAAAAAAAAGAAAACAAACAATCTAAATATCCACTAATATAAGAATGGATTTATGGTATAATCATGCAGTTGAATACAGAATAGCAAGGAAAGGAAATAATATAAATCTATACATCAGTTTGGCAGAACTCTAAGGAATAAGGTTGAGTGAGAAAATTATGGTAAATAGTATTTATGTAAAATTTAAATATACATATAAATACTATATATTGCTTATGAACATATATTATGGAGTAAAGTATAAGGATTAACAAATATATATGCAAAATTACAATAGTAATTTTCTCTAGGCTTGCAGGTACAGGCAATGGAATAAGGGAGATGTTCAAGGGATGGTTTGAAACAATCTGTAATTTTTCGTAAATGTTAAAAATCTAACCAATATAGTCGATGTTAGCATTTATTGAATCTGTTGTCTATTCTCTGAAATACTATATTACATCCAACAATCTGACCACTTTGCACCACTCCAATTGCTACAATATTAACATCAGCATCATATCTCCTTTGAACTGTCACTGTTCAAAGTGTCAAATAATGTCACTGTTCTGTTCAAAACACTTTGGTGGGTTCCTTCTCTTTGTCAGAAAAAAACCCAATGTTACTCAGTGTCCTTCAAATTCATACATGACGTGCACTCCCTACCTTGCTGTTCCTTGAGTGTTGCCTGCCTCAAGGCCTTCCTACATGTTGCTTCCTTTGCCTGGATGCTCTTCCTTCCTGGCTCTGGCCCTCACCTATGGGAAACTTGAGAGGTCATCCCTGATCATCCATAAAATAGCAAGTACTTCCTAGCCATCTTCCCTGCCTTTTCTGCACTGAACTTATCCTCTGCCAAGATATGTGTTATTTATTCATCATTTGACTCTCCTACCAAATCTCTAGCCCTAGAAGACTGCCTGTAAGTAGTAGGCACTTAATAAATATTTGTTGAATGAATGAATGACTGAAATGCTGTAAATACTTAATGATATCCATATAATCAATTTTGCTTTTAATCAGACTTTTTTGTCTTTTAACTTCTCGTGTAGTGATCTACAGTGATACTTGTTATACTTTTTGACTCCTGCATAGATATGGGAGATATATAGGGCAACATAATTTATTCAAGGATGATGATGATGATGATGATGATGATGATGATGATGATGATGATGATTGAGACAGAGTCTGCCTCTGTCACCCAGGCTGGAGTGCAATGGTACGATCTCGGCTCACTGCAACCTCTGATTCCCATGTTCAAGCAATTCTCCTGCCTCATCCTCCCAGGTAGCTGGGACTACAGGTGTGCACCACCATGCCCAACTAATTTTTGTATTTTTAGTCGAGACAGGGTTTTACCATTTTGGCCAGAATGGTTTCAATCTGTTGACCTCGTGATCCTCCCACCTCGGCCTCCCAAAGTGCTGGGATTACAGGCGTGAGCCACCACACTCATCCTATTCAAGGATTGGTTTTTAAAAATAAAGAAGCACTCCAAAAAGACAAGATAAAATATGTAAGAGTGTTTTAACATGGTGTAAAAATTTATAGTAAATGCATATTTATGTATATTTTATATACTTAGATATAAATGTCTATCTAGGGCTATAATCTATATAGATATGGGTCAGATATTTTTTCCCTGATCGCCCCAAATATTTATTAAAAGCTGCCATTAAAGAAAAGCCACGGGCTGCCAATGTGTTAGTAAGAATACCTAGAAAGGAATAAACACTAGATATATTTTGTAAGTGATGTTCCATATATGGTCTGCCTATTTTTATATGAAATCCTCAAAGCAATAATTTGATGGGGTCAGAGTCTGAATATACATCTATAATAATTAAAGAAATTTTTGTCACAGGACCTTTATGAAGATGACACTGGCATAAGTCAATAACTTATTCAAACTGGGGAATAAACAATACTCAGTTCATGAAAACTTTAAGTTAATCATAAATAATATAAACAAAATTCCGCCAAGCACTTCACTATGAGATTACTGGTACTTCCCAACCCACTTCATTATGGTATTTGTAACTCCATTAGAAAAATTTATTTAGCTAAATAGAGAAAAATAATAATAATAAAAAAACCCTCAATGGCTTCAAGAGACTACTTGATTTCCTCCTCAAGCTTGTCAGAAATTCATTATCAGCTCAGGCTGAACTAATCACCCCCTTGCTAAGAGCTTATATACAATGAAAAGAAGAGTGAGACTTTGTGTCTTGTATGGACCACATTTAAACTCTAAATTACAGATATTTCTTCATTTATTACTTAGTTCTGGATATTTCTGTTCGTGTTCACCATAGCACCCATCTATTCAAATGCTGAACTGCAATTATCATCTAATTTCATAAAGCATGAGCTTCAGTTGACTATTTGAGGATAATTCTTTGATCTTTGTGCTTCAGTAATGATGTGAATTTTATAAACATCTCTCCTTATTCTTAGGAAGAGAGCAACTTCCAGAATAAGTGTTAACTGAATGGCTGCCCTACCCTTTGCTCTGAACACTTCCTGTGTCTCTCTAGCAAGGATCCACCCTGGGTACGGCAGCCGTCACTAAAACGCTCTTTCTTAAAGCTTTTGATTTTTTTCTTTTGGGTTGTAATTTTGTTGTTTATCTATTTACTCTTCACAATATCTGAGTTAAAGTAATAGGTAGCACCACATTAAGTACATAATAAATCCCTAACTGAATTTTAATAGGATACATATAATGCCTATAAAATTATCAATGAATATTGTACACATAGTAATGAGTTCACTTTTCTTTAATGTGAATACACGTTAGGCCTCTGGGGTATGTGATAGCACTGTTAATAGCAATATTACTTCCTATTCCCATAACATGGAGGTTGAGAAGCTCATTTGCTAATGTGCAGCAGGATGTGATAGACATGCTAAAGTTGAAGGAGAGGGGCTCTAGGAGGGAGGAGAGAGAGTTTGGCTACAGGATGATGATATGAAGCAGCTCATATAACAGACACAGAAAACTTGGTGTTATTTTTTCAATCCTCCCTCTGTTCCAGAATGTGTTTCATTAATCTCCCAGCACACCGTCTGAGATCTGTAATATTTTTGCCTTCATTTTCACAAGAATCTGAGGTTGGGCATAAGGCAATGAGAGAAATGACAGAAGTCAGGTTAACAAAGAGTCTCTGATGCTATTTTGGTAACCCCAGATTGTTTTAATTGCAATAAGAATTTTCTTTTTCTGCAACTACAAATAGGCTTTATGAAGTACAGAAACCAAGTCAATGAATTACTTTTTCTCATTCTCATGAAAATGTGCTTCTAATTTTACTCAGTGTTCCTTATACATTCTTTTCTTAGTGGTCATTTACAGGGCTTTAATCAAAAGGTTAAGATTTTGATTTTCTTTCTATTTAACAGTCAAATGCCATCTCTCTCTCATGTCTAATAGAGGTCTCATCAAATAGCTAAAGGATTCAATCTCTCCACTCATTTGGTCTCTCTCAACTAATGGAATTATGGTGTGGTAACACAGACAAATTTCTGGGTTTTGTCTCCTGATCCCCTTCTAGTAACATCTATAACTTTTCTACTTGGTTTGCTTTATCTTCAAACTATTTCATCTAGCCCTACCCATTTCTGACACTTATCTTGTTTCTCCTTTCTATACTTTGCTCCATAGTCAGCCTCTAGATTGGTCTGGGTAAGAGTTAGGCAAGACCAGTCTGGATGGCATAGCAGATTCTTATTAGGACACAATGGGGAAATAGATTTGGGAAGGCATGTCAGACCTAAATATAAGGATGGTGAATCACAGTTTTTCTCTGATTCTCTGGACTTTATGGCATGGACAATGAAACGAAAAATCAGAGAAGGGTTATAAGACCTAATAATTGTTCAAATGATTGATTTGGACATATTATAGACAAAACCTTAATGCAAGGCCAAACAGACTATACACTGCATAATTTCATAAGCTGTCACAGTAATATTGCTGTGTGTAGCATGTGCTTGAGGTATACTGTGGTTTCCCTAGTCAGTTATTTGAGAAAAACATGAACTTAGTTATAAAGATATTCAACTTTTCAGTAATCTAGGAAAAATATTACTTGAAGCAATGTTCTTTTCTTAATTTGAGTACAAATGTAAAATAGAAAGTTGAATTGTATTTTATTCAAGACTACTCTGCAGTTGTCTGTAAACAAGATGAAAAGGGTTAGGTTTGAATATAGCAGTGGGAATATAAAGCCATTATGAATAAAAAACAATAAAATTAATATATTTTGTTTGATATATTGTGTTTGAGGCAGAAGTAGAACAAGAGAATAGGTCTTCTGACTCCAATCACTTTCCTGCATTATTTTATCATGATTTTCCATAAACAAACTTCTCATTTTATTTTAAATTTCTAGAAGACAGACTACTTAATATGCATAACATTTGGACAAATTTATCAAAAACAAATCATTAGGTGAGGTTGTTTATATTTTCTTCACCTGCATTAATTTTTAACTATAAATTTTCAGATCAATACCAGATATATTGAAGGAAAGGGAATCTAACAAATATTTTAAATGAGCCTACCTTGACAGGCATTGTGCTAAAAACTTCACCTTTTATTCATCCATAAACAAACAGAATATAGAGTTATGTTTTTTCTCCAATTTACAGATGAGAAAACTGGCTGAGAGAAATAAATCAAATTCCCAAGTCTCCATTAGTTGAAAGTTACAGGATTGAAATTCAAGTCCAGGTCTAACTATAAAGACCTTTCTTGTCTACTTTCAGCAGATTGTGTCTCAAATACAAATATTTTGTCTAAATGTGTTGAGTCTGCTGGAAGGAATAAAAAGTAAAGGCAATATTCATTTTTCCTCCTGACTATACTATCTTTACTGCCAACATTGTCTGATAAGTTCTATTTAAACTGAGCTCTACTAACTGAAGCACTTAAGGTGATAACATTCTATCTCATTAGGTTTTACCTAAAGGGAAAGCTTATCTGTGATCTCCAAGTAGCACCACCAAAGGGTTTGCTAACATAATTATCACCAGTTGGGTGCCATCTGTTCCAATGCATCATAGTCAATTACCTCAAGGCTAATACAAATTGCATTTCCGTTAAAGAAAAACCAACACAAAATACTTGGTAAGAGTGTATTAAGGTAAGAGTGAGGCCTCCTAAGAAGCAAGTCATCCAGGCTCTAGGTGTATGCTTTCTCCAGGTTGGAGGACTGAAAGAACTACTTTGCAGTGGAAGTGTAGGGTATTTGAATAGTGACAGTAATTCCAGTCTGATACTAGCAAATTCATTCATGTTATGATGAGACTGTAGTCACAGGTGGAGAGACCAGTCCTCCCGTAAGACAATGTGAGGAAAATAGTCCGAAACTGCTTTAATAGGGAGAAAAAGGGAAGAATATACTTCGTTTTGTATAAAATTTGTTTAAAGGCATTCACAATTCAATTTTAAAAGCATCTGTGGAGCAGCGATTGGGTGCTAGGCTCCATGCCAGGGCCTAAGATACAAAGAGGAACAGGAAGCCCTCCTCATAAGAATCTCCAGTCTAATCAGGGAAACAAAAAGAGAATAGTCTGGACCTTTTTGAACTGACATCTGGGTCTATAAACTTGGCTGATCCGAGTGACACAATGAAAAAATAAGAGATTTTACATCAATAAGTTTTATATCGATAAATTTTCCAGGAAAGCAGAAATCTACAAAGTTGTATATATTTTGTGGATTTGCAATAGTGGCATTATTTTTCCCCCCGAAGGTTTTCTGTTATGATTGTAAAAGAGAAAAACAAAAGCTGAAACTAATATTTCTGGAGAGAAAATGCTATAAAGGCTTCACTTTCTTTGTGAACAGATAAGGAGGGGAAGCCAGACAAAAGTTGTTACAGCCTGAAATGACTATCAGAAGATGCTTCAGGTTGTGCTGTGTTCCAAAACCCACTGAAGGCCCCAGAAACCCAAATCACTGAAGTTGCAAGTAGAGTCTAGAGTACTAACGACCCTGGAAGCAAATATCCAAAATCACGATTCATTAGGTTGAAGAAAATATACTGCACGCCACTCGTAGGAGGGTCTCCAAAATATAATACTTCATCGGACAAAGAAGAATAAAAGGCAGCACTCCGGATCTAAGAAGGGGCTCTGGAACTAGTCAAGGAGTGAGTTGAAAGGCCCATGTGGCATTTCCCATAATAAAGGGAAGCCAGCATTTTATTAAATTAAAAATTTAAACATTTCCTATCAAAATTTTTCAATCCCTGCTTTTATACTTCCTGCCTCCTTCCTCTTCTCCTTCCCTTCTTTCCCAGTATAAATGGCTCTAGAAATGAGTGTATTCCACTAAATAAGCATCACAAGAGCCCGTAGATCACAAAAGCAAATAGCAATAGTTGACTTTTGATGAGGAATACACACAGATATTCCTATTTCCTGAAAAATGTTTCTATTGTAGCTTGATAAGAACGTAGTAAGCAATAATACTAAAACCCGAATAGTGAATTACTCAGTTATATGTATTTTTAATGAAGTTTCTACCTTTAGTAAAAGCAGCATTGACTGGATAGTGGGCAAGCACGCCGACAGTCTGCTGGAGACATCTGGCAAAATATGAGGCAGCACCCTTCCCCTGAGGCTCAACTCAAATTCTGATCATCTGGTCACGAAGGGGTGACTGACCCTGGGTTCTGGCACCCTGTCCAAGATGGTTACATCTTGGCTCCTTCACATGGCTTCTCCAGCACCATTACTTATAGCAGAGGCTCTCTCCTGCCTGTGGCACAAACCCACACTCTGCATGCTTTACTTTATGCATGATCACTTTTACCTTTGACCTCATGCCCCAACATCAAAGCTCACAATTTTCTGATTGAATATAGCTTTTCAAATGATCACGTATTCCTGAAGAAATACATATTTAATTCAATGACTCTGATGCTGATTTTATAGTCGATGCTGAAAAAAAGTTAAAGCAAGATTTCTCCTTCCTTTATAAAACATTCAGACTTCAGTTTTCACATCTGCATGGAAAAGGTCAAGGAGAAAGAGACACTCCTAAACGAGGAAAATGGACTATCTTTAAAAGCTGCAAATTAAACCTTCATGGGACAGAAATTTTCCTTTATCTACTGCCGTTTATGCTGAGAACATCTGAGAAACATAGGCAATGATGATATGACATAAAAGAAAAAAATCAGACCCTCAAAGTGATTTTACAGCTACATGAAATGCCATTTAACCCACTGCATAAGCTCATGTTCCTGCAGGCAAATTTTGCCTAGGAAATTTCAACAAGTGAAAGAGCAGTCACAGAGATGACACCACAATAAGATTTTCACAGTTGGTGTGGATGTGACTCGAATGCACTATTGAATACATTGCACCCAAAGGGAAAAGAGCAGGAATTCAGCAGATGTGAGTATCCAGAGGGTTCTCCATCCATCAATTTCCCTTCCAAGACTATGATTCCACCCCCTCTTTGCTCTCCCAAGACAGAATTGTATCTCAGCTTTTCACAAACTGAATCTGTCCCTCTCTTCACTGCTTCCAGGCATTTAAAAATATAAAGTCAATTTTTTAGACTATTTCTATTTAGAAACACGACATTGTGCTCTTCCAACATAACCCAGTTATTATACCACACGATTTTGGAGGGAAGAATTCTTTATTATGTTTGTATTTATAATATCTTTCAACATAAAATACCTATTTACCATATTCTCTGAGTGTTGATAGAAATGTCTACTGTTATTAGTTATGATGCTGCTAATAATGTTGTAATTGAATATACTGCATAAATACTTCTATTCTGATTAGCCTCATCTACTATTGCTAAAACTTATTTTAAGCTTTTGCAGTAAAAATATTTTGTATATTTAAATTGTTTCATTAAAAAAAAAAGGTTGTCAGAGATTTCTTCTCCCCTCTACTTTTCTTGCCACTGTTGGAAGAGTTCCCACCATAATAGAAAAAAATAACAAAGAAGTATTAGTGAAATAATGAATCACACCTGAACTGCCCCAGCATACTTGCAATATGTAATTACAGGGTGCTATACAATTAGAACCATTTTATTTTAATAATTCTTCCATGTGTCTAAGCACCTAATGTCTTTCAAGGGGGTAGATTAAAAATGCAGTATTTCTTTATTCCTTTCATAAACTACCATTATTAAGAAATGGGAAGGCACACCTTTACAATAATAGCAGCGACAGCTATATAACAATCTTTAGTGCATCATCTGGCATTCTGATGAATCTCACTCATTTTCCTTGCAAATACATCAGAAACACCAGCATCTCCTTCTGAACTGATGTCACACAGAGTCAGGTCCTCCTGTTTAAGTCCAAGAGAATAGATGAGCTAATATTACAAGGCAGAGTGCCTATGTCAAAAAACTGCTAATTGTCAGCAGGAGAAACTGCTCTCCTGGGGACTGATAGCATGGCAGTTGGCTGGTAGGTATGCCTATCACCTGGGTCTTCTGGGAGTTTGCTTTAGGAAAGACTTACCAGAAATCAAGTCTGAAGGGACATGATGAATTGTTATAATTGCATTCACAGCTATTTAAGGTTTGAGTTGACGTTAGTTTCATTTCATTTCCCCTCCAAATACTGCTATTACTACTACATGACTGTTGTGGATCTTTCTGAATATTTCCCCAATGTTTATTTTACCCATAACAGCCTACTATAATTTTTAAAATCTAAATTCTTGAGTAAAGGCAAAGACAATAATTTCTATTTAAAAACAAAACTAACTTGGTTCCCCCCCGCCCCGTTAGGGGTAGATAATTTCAAAAGGAGAATTATTAAGTCTTTCAGTACGTAATTTAACTGGATATCTGTCATTGCCACTTGAAAGTGAAAATCAAAACATGTAACCATTTGTGATATTCAGTTATCAGATGTTGTGCCTTCCTGTAAATAAACAACTAGTTTCACCTAAGGAGGGTAGAAGAATAGATATAATATATATGATGATGATCTTAAGAACAGTCTAAAGAATTCATAGATATCAACACTGAAACAGATAAGGGTTAGGATAAGGCAAAATTAAATCATGGTAAGAAAACTAGTTGTTTGCAAGTAAACGAACTCAGGAATATTTTTGCCTCCAAAGTTGCAAATATAAAAGTAATTCCTAGAGATGTTAAGTCACAGCTTTTAGATTTCAGAGAATTTTATTTTAGACGTTGAATGCAATGAAATTTGATATCACATTCAGAACTTTACTATTTTTGTTCTAGTTTGGCCTTTCTTGCATTTGTGAGGAAGTCTCAATTCTCTATAATATTCTGGCATCTTTCAGCAAATTGCTTTAAGTCCTCTTCCCTGTAAAAAATAAGGTACATATAGAAATTCTGTGTTTGCTTTATAGAGACACCTAAGTAGATGCAATCAGCAGGCACATACTAGAAGAGTCTAAAAAATCTAAGGCAATGATATGGTATTGAAAGTTAGCAGCAGCCTGAACAATAGAGCAAGACCCGGTCTCAAAAAAAATTAGTTGCTAGTATTCTGATTAACCATATCAATTTTCAGTAATAAACTTAAACAAACTTACAAGAAGAAAACCAAACCACCCCACTAAAAAGTGGGCAAATAACATAAACAGACACTTTTCTAAAGAAAACATACATGCAGCCCACAAGTATTGAGAAATTCTCATATCACTAATCATTAGAGAAATGTAATTCAAAACCACAATGAGATACTGTCTCATACAAATCAGAATGGCTGTTGCTAAGAAATCAAAAAATAACATGTGCTGACAAGGTTGCAGAGAAAAGGGAATATTTATGTACCGTTGGCAGGAGTGTAAATTAGTTCAACCATTGTGGAAAGCAGTATGGCAATTCCTCAAAAAGCCAAAAATGGAACTACCATTCGACTCAGTAATCCCATTACAGGGTATATAGCTAGAGAAATATAAATCATTCTACCATAAAGATATATTCACACAAATATGCATTGCAGCACTATTCACAGTAACAAAGACATAGAATCAACCTAAATGCCCGTCAATGACAGATTGAATAAAGAGAATGTGGTACATATACTCCATGGAATACTACGCAGTCATAAAAAAGATAAGATCAGGTCTTTTACAGGAACGTGGATGGAATTGGATGTCATTATCTTTAGCAAACTAATGCAGGAACAGAAAATCTAATACTGCATGCTCTCACTTACAGGTGGGAGCTAAATGTTGAGAACTCACGAACACAAAGAAGAGAACAATAGACACTGCAGCCTCCTTGAGGGTAGAGGGCGGGAGGAGGGAGAAGAGCAGAAGACGGAGAAGAGCAGAAGAGTACTAGGCTAATACCTGGGTGACAAAATAATCTGTACAACAAACTCCTGTGATGTGAGTTTACCAGGATAACAAACCTACATGTGTACCCCTGAACCTAAAAGTTTTTTAAAAGAGATTAAAGCCACATGATGCTGTTCAGAATTCAGAAGCTATAGATACCTTTGGCTATACATAGATAACTACTGTGTATGTGAAAGAGAAAGGGAGGTAAGGAAGAGAGAGAGAGAGATGGGGGGAGAGGGAGAAAAAGAGAGAAGACAGAGAGATATGGGAGGAGCATTTATTTCAAATATCTTTATAAACTTCTACAGAAGCTTGGGTCACAAGTCAAGAACAAAAGGTACTATATACCGACTGGGTGGGGTTTCCACAAAGGGTGACCAAATTTATATGAGGGAGCAGAGCTGAGCACGTGCTAAATGGAAAACTTCAAAATCTTACTAAATAGCTAGGTGCATCCTAGACTCTCTAAGTGGATAGATTTGCACAAAGCTTGGTGATACAAATAGTTTGATGAACGAAAGTACTGAGGTCCGGAAGATCTTGACAAGCTAAACGGATGGCTAGAACCACCAAGAGTATATTTAATAGAACTAAATATACATCCTGAACCTACAGTTAAACATGGAAGTTTGAACACCTGCATTTATTTCTGCTCTCTCCCAAACTCCACTATAATGACAGTTGAGGAATTTTGAAAAGACATAAATCTACAAGGTCAAACAGAATGGAAGACAAGATCACAGCAGGTGAGAAATAGGAATGAAGTTTTGGAAGAGGAAACGCAGATGCCACAGTCGTAGCTTTGTGTCGCTGAGATGAACAGGAAATGAAACCAAAAAGAAACAAGCTGATTCATATCAGAGAACTCACCAGAGGCTCAGAGACTGCAGTCACCAGCACTTCTGAATGTAATGGTGTGAGCTGGGGCTGAAAACCAAAGGATTAATAGGTACCCCTCTCCTATTGTTCTCCTTTCAAATAAGAGTGTATGTTTATTCTCTGCAGGTATGGATGAGGATGAAGTTGAAACACTGCACAGAAAATAGCCTATCAAAGAAAAGCTTACACTGTGAAGATATTTCCTTCCCTTTCTCCACTCCCAGAAGTCTGTCACCCAGGTTTGCACCCAGAAGAAAGGATACCAAAAGGGTCTCGTATTTGAGATTTTCCAAACATGAAATGGCCAGGTTTCACTTGATCACCCATCTGGAAAACCCACCATCAACTCCCCTGCCTATGTACACAGAGCGTCCAATCAGGATTTTCGTGCCTCTTTTTAAAATAGAGGCCTATAGAGAAAAATCACCAAGTATCTGAAGAGATCTTTAAAATAAACAGAAAGGAAAAAGAAAAAAGAGGAAGAAGACAAGGAAGGAAACAAGAGTAACCTTCAAACTATAACTAATGTGCTCATGAAGAAAGGAGCATATGCTTTTAGCCAAGAAACAGGAAAAAATATATAATAAACTTTAAAAAACAAGCAAGTAATGATTTTAAAAGGCTCTAGAAATTTAAAATGATAGCACAAATGAAAAAAAAAAAAAAAAAAAAAAAAAAAAAAAACAAGAGAAAAAGAGAGTAAAAAGAAAATCTTCCAGAAAGTAGCCAAAGGGGCAAAAATAATCAGTCCAAGAGACATGACATACAAATAATTGTTCAGAGAAAGAAAAGAGAGAATGTGGGAAAAAGGGAAGATTTTATCCAATAATACTTTAAGAAAGCATATTCCAGATTACATACAAAAATAATATAATAAAAATATTGCAAAAATTTTAGAATGTATGAATTTCTACTTTTAAGAGAGAGAAACATTTTAAGAGTCACTTTACTATAACATTTTTGAGTATCAGAAATAATATAAAGAACTTAGGAGCTTCCATAGAAGGGTTAAAAAAAAGTCACAGATAATATATTTAGTATAAATATGGCATTAGATTTCTTAATAGTAAATGTAGAAGTTAAAACAGAGCAATGCCATCAAAATTCTGAGGGAAACTTAGTTCCAATATAGAATTCTATGTCTAGTCAAAAGATCAAATTAAGAGTAAAATTGAGGTACTCCTAGACATGCCAGGTCTCAAAAAAAATCATCATCTTCTGTCAGAAAGCTGCTAACGGATATCATCATCCAAATGTGGAATTAAAATGAAAGACACAAGATTCAGGAATCAGAAGATTCAAAGAGGAGTCAGAGAGACAGCGTGTGCTCTAGTTGACAGTGTCACAGTAGATCGAGAGAGCAAAGATCCACAATGGAGCAGAGGAACAGACAATTCTAGGATAAATATTACCCAAGAGAAAGAATAAGTGATTACTTGATGTTTAAACCTTCCAAAGTCAATTTTCTATACCAACAGAAGATTAAGAATTGAGTGTCAAGTAAATAGAAAGCTGAACAAACAAACCACCAAAATCAGAGGCAATTATTAACTCCAGGAAAAAGAAATCAGACATGCACAAGAAGAATTAACATAGCAATTGTAGATACATGGTTGAACTGTGGATAATATTTATAAAGACCTAATGTAAACTAAATATTAATTTTTTAAAATTACTGATAAAAGTTATCCTCAGTAGGATGAGGCTAGAAAGATTTTCCTACCACAGTGACTGCATTTCAGAAGTAAATAGGTTTGTTTGGTAATAGAGTCATAGTCCCAGCAGCCATGACTGAAGGAGATGAATAGCCAAATGAGGCAACCCATAATCTCCAGGTGAGCCCAAGTGGCCTCTGTTCCTATGAAGGGACACAGGAGGCACAGATCCCTCAGCTGGCATAGTCTCTCAATTTCTCTTAAGGATGATGATAAACCAAGAGTAGGATCTGAGCAGAGAAACTGATAAAGCCCAAATCCAAAACTGTTCGATTCAATTCATTTAGGGGTATATTTGGTGTCGGAGAAGTCAGACAATTGAGTTGAATTGGAAAGGCTGACTAATGTTATTTATATGACTGGTTATTTTTATTTATAGCCATAAGCTGAATATAATTCTATTTACCTACTTCACTTGAGATATTCTGACACTGTTCACTAAATCTAAGGGGCTACTAATGGGCTCACTTACAATTTTTTTAAGGCCGCATTGCCCTTGACTTTAATGTACAAATAGATGTTTTCACAGGAAATGATGTTGGGCTTCTATAAGACTTGGAAACTGAAGAACTACTAAAAACATGAGTAAAGGTTAAAAACAGGAAATAGTCAAATCATCTGAAGTATACTTTTCCACAAGTTTTATCATCAGATGACCATGACTGGCATTTCTGGTGATCCATCTCACAGAGTGGAAAACAGAACCCACATGGTATCTCTCCTCACAGCCTCTGCTGAGATAATAGCTGCTTATAAGAGAGTGTGAAAAGGATGGCATGGTGCCCTATGTTTTTCAGTTGGGCTTATGTCATCACCAATTGTTACCAGCTAAATATGTAGGCGATAAAAATAAAATTGCTACAGCCACAATGGAGGAACTTTACCTTCAGACAGAGAGTTACAGTAGATCTGAAACATCCTGTCTCATTGTTTATCTCCATGACTATGTGTTGAGGCGCCACTCTGGATGAGCCCTTACAAAATATAGCATGAGTTTCTACTTACAAACCAAAAATCAGTGTGGAGCGAGTTCTTGATAAAGAATATCACGCTGGTGAGAGTACAGTGTTATTGTTTTGTGCCTTCAGAATATGAATGATGTGACTGCTGATTAGAATTTCTATAGAAGTTAGCACTTAGATAAAATTAAAATAACCTAACATTGTTAGCATTATAAACACAGAGGTAAGAGCTCAGGAAAATCATTACTTTCAAAGTCTCTAATTCCAAAGTATGTTGACACAAAATTGTTTAAGTCATTCAGAAAACTGGTACAGGATGTTCTTGTTAGTATGCACAGGCATTATGGTTTGCATTCATCTTTTCACAAATAATTAAAAATTAATTATTTGTGAAAATCAAGTTTGCTTGGAACTTGAATAATAATTAAAAATTATTTGTGAAAAGCTCCTGGCAATGTTGCCCTGACTCGCTTTTGTAAGTAAACAGAGAAAATTCCCTTAATGCCTAGAAAGAACTTTTAAGAATGTCAGACACTTTCTTATTGAGATTTCTTGAGATGCAATTCATATACCATACAACTCACCCACTTAAAGTATCAGCTGCATGGTTTTAGTATATTACCAGAGTTGTACAAACATCATCACAATCTAGTTTTAGAACATTTTCTTCACACTCCCCAACCTCACCCCTCACCCTAACCCCAGCGAAAAGAAACCCTTACTTATTGGCAGTCAAGAGGGGTAAACTTTAGCAGTGTCCTCTCTTTCCTTACAAAAAAAAAAAAAAAAAAAAAAAGCAATGAAAGGATTAAGAATTACTTAGTTGTTTAGACACAGGAGCTTAATGTACTTTTGAGGGAGTAGCTTGAGATTGCCATCTGATACCCAAAGCAGTCCCCTGTACAGTGTGTTTGTCCATAAGGGTCTGTGAACCATCAATCAGCACTCACAGTCATGAACACGAACATATTTACTATGTACCTGGCACTATAAGTGGTTCATGTACATAACTCACTTAATTCACCTGACAACCCTATGAGGTAAGTATTATTACTACCCCTACTTCAAAGATAGACAAACTGAAAAATAAAGTTAAATGCTTAAGAAGTGTTATTACATTTTTTTTTTTTTTTACTTTACCCATCCAGTAATTTGGTATTCTCTGCAATGCCCTTTTCTCTGTTCCATCTCAAAATCAGTCAAACTTTAAGAACTTCCTCTACAAATAATTCTTGGGCATTTTTAATATGAAATTCAGTGTTGACTTGCAGTCCTTGACTACGAAAATTTTTGTAAAATGAAGTTTGGTGTCTAATTTCTACTGCACTTAGCTTATAAATGTATTATACATATAGCATACTGCACCTAGCTGTAGGCTCCTCCAGACACAGGGTATTTCCAGTGCTTCCTGTAAAGGTTGCTTGCTTGGAACTTGAAACACATTTTCCACAGACTTAATGTTTTCAGTAGTTGCAAAGTCCTCTAATGAGCGTACAACCTCGAAAACACTGAGTCATAGATTCTTTACAGTTTAAGGCTATTAACTACTCCATAGAGCAAGGATTACCTTTGCAGAGATTCTGAATTCCATCAGAAGCCCCCTCTACCTGTCTGCACCTTTGCCCCCTTTAAAGGAAAAGGAAGTTGTACATGGTGTGTTTCTGTACATACAGAATTCAGAGGGAAACCAAGCTAATCTCTCTTGGCTCTTAATCTCTAGAGTTAGAGCAGAAAAATAACTCAAGTGGGGAACAAAGGGAATACTTTCTGTGATTACAGCACTGGGACTATGAGATTCAGACAGTAATAGGGTGTGGGTGGGGGTGTATGTGTACGTGTGTGTGTGTGTGCATATGTATGTGCATGGCATCAAGCACATTTGTAGAAGGGGATGGAAAAGGCAGAGGCTGTACACAGACGTATTGTCTCTTTCTCTTTGAGAAAAGATAGCTTTTTCCATGTGATAGAACTACGGAAAATACAAGGTGAATTTGCCCAGAAGACAAATAGTTTTTGTTTGTAAATTACTTCTCAACTGGGAAAAAAGTTATGGATGGCCTGAAATCTATGCAATGCCATTCAATTCCTCTCTCATCACTCTAGGCCCAGTGTTAGGGAGACCATATGCGTGCTACGTATGTGCGTGTGTGTGTGTGTGTGTGTCTGTGTGTGTGTCTGTGTGTGTGTGTGTGTGTAAACTTCAAACCATTCGATTCCGATTAATAGAATACAGATATTAAATAAGAGTCTACATTGCATCATAGCTATGTTGTTCGTGCCTTATTTCCTCTTCTAATTTTGAAGGATAGGTTGTTTTCTTACTTTCCCAACCCCCACAGAACATAGGACAGTGCCTCTCAAAGGACAGCCTCTAAGTATTTTCTGAATTAAATGTTCTAAATAATGAAATAATAGGGGGCTACCCAAAGGAGAGCACACTTAATTATTGCAGAGGTGATAGGCACATCTTCATGTGGGAGATCGCATGTGAGAAGGTCAGTCCTAAAAAAGATGGAAAGGACTTTGAGAAATCAGAAAGGTACCCATGTAGGAGAAGGCACATATACCAGAAAGCAGATCCATAAGGGCAAGATAGGGAAATTCACTTAGCTAGACATGGAGTGCAAGTGGGAGGGGAGATGTAGAACAAATGCAGAACTGCTACATTGGTTGAAAATGGAAGATTTAGGTTTTTTCTTTTAAAATATTTAAAAAACATGTGGCTGGTAAAATAATGAACTTTGTCTTAGACTCAAAAGCCTGTATCCACAGTCATAATAAAATGGATCTTGCACTGTGCTCTTTTTTGTATTCATGGAAAAGCCCTCTTCCTAACCAACAGCTATTGAGTAAAGAATTGTGATTTTCCTAATTATAAATGCAACTTGGGGTAAAAGACCAGGACCTATGAGTCTCTGCATGACATGAGGACATAAAGGATAACTCTTATTCTTTCACCATGAAAATTATGCTGCTTTAAAATGTCATGTATATAGAAATGAGCAACATGAAGCCTCAAAGAATATTCAAGAGTAGCCTCTTTAAAAATATGTTTCTTTAAACATAGAAGAAAGATATTTCCAAAATAAGTGGGGTGCCATTTAACTTAATAGGGCCCTGCAATTCATTGGCAATAAGGGAAACAAGATGACCAAAATATGGTGCTAAGGAATTTTCCTTATCTCCCAAGAGTCTACCCTGAATAATTTATTTTCATATATAGACATATGCATATATATGCAAAATCTGAAAACATTTCACAGATATTTGATAACTTTCAGGAGTATTCTTATAGCCTTGCCTTAAGGTCTTAGAAAGGCCAACAACCACATCACTGGAAAAACATGGTTAATTTATTTGCTAGTTACTAATTTTTCTCCTTATTAGTGATTTTATCATAGTGGAAAAAATTTTCACATCAAAATTCTGGTTTGGAGAAATGAAATGTCATTTCTATTTAAATTGCCTCTAGAATACAGTAACTGAAGAAAGTATATAGCATTTGGATTTATTAGACACAAGTACATATATTTTTCTTGAAATATTCCTCAGGAAGGAGAGGCAGAGACTAAAATGTTTGAAAGCTTTTAGATCTCGAAAATAATGTGAAACCTCTATAACTTTATAAAATATAGTTTTATTAGAAAGTTACAATTTTGTATGTGGTTAATGTTTTGCCTCGTAATTTTATGTATTTTTCTAGTGTTATAATGATAAACTTAAGCTTCCTGTCTGAAGTCATCACAGTTAAAACGGCATGTCAGGAAGTCAGTCTATTATCGGTCTACCCAGATGTTTCTTCAACTTGTCCGAGGCTGCCTGCGACTAATTTGCTTCCTTTAAAAACACAGGGACTTTCCCATTCCCTTTATGACCATTCTCAAGTTTAGCACACAGTATTTGCCCCAGCATCTCATTCACTTTTCTAAGTGACTGGTGAATGTGTGTGTGTGTCTTTCTCTCATCTCCGGAAAAGTGTGTCACTGCAGCTTCCTTGGTCAGAAATGTCCTTCTCGCCAAAAGGAAATGCATTGTGCTTTGTAAAATACTGAAAAAATTTGAAAACCCTCAAGCCAATCTAGAAGTATCTCACAATAATGTCATCATGTTAAGATAATTTATTAGGGGTTTGTGTGACCTTTCATCCAAGGTCTCACCCGATTTTTCTTTGCACTTCCTGTTGCCAAATAAGATGGCTCCAGATGATCAATGGGAAATGCTGTCATTCTGCATCTAATTTGTTTGCTGAATTTGCTGGTGAACACTGCATGCTTTGGAAGGTGTAGAGAATGAATAAAACCATAAGCAGCAGATCAGGAGACCAGAGAATTGAGCCATCTCTGCCAGTCTTGTCCCCAAGATTAGGACTCTGAAGGGCTACGTGTTAAACCACATGTAAAGTACTTTATGCCTTTGTCAAGCAGTGTGTCTTGCTTGAGGTAAATGTTCGCTGAGGTGACAGAAAGCAATCTCAGTAAGTCATGGACTTAGCTTATCTCCCCACATGGTTCTCCGCTAATATGTTCCATGTAGTCTCTGTCTACTAATTTCATTTCCTCCAGAAAAATCTCCTTTAATCTGCTTTTCTTGGCTTTCATGTTCAATCATATTATTTAAGTACTAAATTAATCTCCACCCACCTTGGGCAGCTTTCACAGGAAAGAGTGAATAATAATACCTGATCAATTTATGTAGGCAATCTCTCATATAATAGAAAAGAACACACTTTAGGAGTCAAACTCACACATCAGTTCAAATGCTACCTCTATGAAATAAAAATCCTATTAATATCAGTTTCCTTATCTGCAAAATGGCAGCATCACAGCTACCTCAGAAAATTGCAATAAAAATCAGATCATATTTAAAGTATACACAAGAATGCCTGGAGTCCAATGAACATTCATAACGTACTCTTACATGCCAGGTACTGTACTGACTGGGTTCTAATGTCACAAAGAATAAGGTAGTGTCCCTCCTTTCAATGAGACCATGATCTATGAAGTAAATATACTGAAGAGGATGCAAAAAAGAAGTAGCTATCATTATTAAACTACTTTATTCTGTTGCCAAACCCTGTTTTCACGATATTAAAACTAGCAAACATCATCACTGTAGCCCTAATAGATGTCTAAACAAACTGCCATAGGAGAAAGGCTGGAAGAATCACATCTTCTTCAGGGAGAAGTATAATAGAGAAGAATCCAGGAATGCTTTAAGATAAAAGTAAGTTTTGAGCTGAACTTTACAGAGAAGCAGGGAGAAGGTGCTCCAAGCGGCAGGAACACCATGCAAAAGCACAGGGTATGAGATTACACAGCAGGCAGTCACTAGCCAGAAGTCCTCTAAGGTGACAGTACAGTATATAGCAGGAAGGGAGGCTGGAGCAGCAAGGAACTCAGGTGTTAATGCCTTTGTATGACATATCAAAGAGTTTAAATTTAGGCTAGCAGCAATGGAGAGACAATAATGATTAAGTGGAAAAGAGCAATGCAGTCAGATCTATGCCCTAGAATGGAAGCTCTATTTGCAGCATAGAGAGTAGAATGGATGGTGGCTAGGCCCGAGGAAAGGAGACATCTTAGAAGAGGATTGGAAAACAATAGAGATGATGACTGAAACTAGAGAGATACCGGTGAGAATAGAAGGGAAGGGAACAGTTTGAGAGACATATTGGGACATGCTTCATTAGCATATCTGGTCAAATGATCAGAAAAAGAATATTTATCTCCTCACTTTCATTTATTAAATATAGTCATGGGGTAGCTCTCTGTAGTAAGGAGCCCCTTGGAGACATCCTCTGTATTTCTTTGGGGAACAGGAAGAACTGAGGAGAGATGGGAGGCAGGCAGAGAAATCTGCTCATCTGTTTTCACTACAAAGAACCCCTTCATTCTCACCTCCATTTAAAGCTCTCAGTATGTCACAGTGCAGACTTTCAGGAAATAGAAAAGAATAGCAAAGGATGACTGGAGGGGTAGAAGCAGCAGGGAGAGGGATACTTCAGGGCTTTGGGGACAACAGAATTATGTTCTGAGGACAGAAGGCCAGGGCCAAGAGGCTCTACCACTTACTAGCTGTGTGACCTTGGGAAAGCCACTTAATGTCACAGAACCCTAGCAGCATCATCTGTGGCAGGAAGACAAGGATAAATAACACCTGCCCTGCCTGCCCTTCCTTCACAGAGACGTGAAAGGAAATGGAAGGAACTCATATGTCTGAACATTCTTTGCAAAAGAGCTACATGAATGTAAAGAATTATAATCAAGGGATCACAAATGTTGATATAATGGGCATCTCACTTTTATGGAAATGAGAGAGACAGTGTCTGCTCTCCAAAATATGTTTATTTCATAAAGACGTATTCAAATCCACAAAGGCATGCATAATTCACTGGAGGCGTGAAGAGAAGAGCTAAATCTAACCACTTAATTTAAGCATGCTATATGAGATTTCTACATGCTGTTGTAGAAAAAACACAAAATCTGGATTTATTATATAATGAGCTTGTTGTCTAATGATATAATCAGACTGGGAGCTCCTTAAGGGCTTATACAGCATTATAAGACCTAAATTCCCATTTTTTCTCGTCAGCAAGATGAAAGCAACACTTACCTCACAGTGGTAACTATGTAAACTAACATAGATAATAATACTTAGCACAATACCTGACATAAAAATGGGATTCTCTAAGTGTTAGTATCTCTATCTCCACATTTATTCATCTATCCATCATTTAGCAAATAAGTAGTATATGTCTAGTGTGCAGACACCACTCTAGGATTTGATAGAACAGAAATGAAGAATAACAAGGCCCTGTCCTCATGGAGCCTATACTATAGTCAGAGAAAGAAAACAAGAAAAGAAAAGAAAACAAAACAAAACAAAAAAACAGACCATAACACATTCTATGAAGGAAATAAAAAGATGCTGTGGCATCAGGGTAGGTGATGTCAGGGTAGGTGATGGGTGGCTATTTTAGAAAGAAGACTCAGGGAAGGTCTTTCTGAGGATGTGACATTAAGCTGAGATTGAGGAATGCGATGGAACCACTCATAAAAAAGATGGGAAGCTAGCATTCTAGGCAGAAGAATCAGCAGGTAGAGAGGACCAGTGGCAGAAATCTTGCAATCTTTGAGCCACTGGAAGAGAGCTGGGATGGCTGGAAAGCAACAAGCAGGAGGGATTGTGGTAGAGGTAAAGATGGGGAGAAGCAGAGACCACCGGGTCATGCAGGCCTGCGGTATTGTCACGAGAGATTGACGTTCATTTTAAGTTCCATGGGGAGACACTGAGGGATTGTAAAAAACTGACATGATCTGAATTACGGAACCTACCTCTGTACCTAATGGATAATCAGCACTGGAAAAACGAATACCATAAATATTCTAAAAATTTACATTCACGGTGTCCTTTATCATAAAGATGTGGCTAATTGATATGAAACTATGCAATAACAAAATAATTCCCACCCTATTTCAATAATTTGCCATTTTTCTGAATGAATGTATTAATTATGAGATCTACCCAAGAACGAGTCATGCCTGGGTCTGATATACTTAACTGTTTTCATCAACGAGGTAAAAATCTTTAATTTCTAGAGTACTTAATAGTCTAGCACAAAACCTGACTCAAAAGAAATAGCTCTTTGCTCCAACAGGCTTTTGTTTTCTTTCCCTGGTATCTATTTTCCTTCCTAAAATCCATAAGAAAGAAGATGAAGAGGAAGGAGTTGTTTCTTTCAGTGACTTGCTATTACTAAACTGACCAATGCTAAGAAGCAATTTTTTTTTTTTTTTTTTTTTTTTTTTTTTTTGCTGGCCTAATGTAGTTATGAAGCCATTTAGGAAGGGAAGAAAATATATGCCTACTTCTCTCCCTCTCACTTTGATTTAGCTTTTCATGATGTGTGGTGCTTGTCTTCAGGTCTAGCCCCATGGTGCTCCTTCCTATGACAGGCTTTTGTTTGACTGACAGAAACTTCTTTGTGTTTCTGTGTGGCAACCTTCCACGTGGCTGGATTCCTCCTCACATCCATTCCTATTCTCTCATTTGTTTTTATTTCTTTTCTTTTTCTCCCCTAGAAAGTCAAAGTATATAAAATTTCAGATGAAATTGTGTTAGGACAAAGTTTTCATATTCTGTGATAGTTCTTCCTGTGGTTTTAACTAACTGAGTGTTCCTGGATATACTCTCAGCAGTGGGTCATGATTTTTCTTACTTTAAAAGCCAGTATAAAAAATGTTCAGTTTGTAAGGAAAGTTCACCAGCACTAGGCTCATGAGCAGTGGTGAAATAGTCATTCAACAAACAGATGCCTCAGGTGGGCTGCGTCTCTTTCCATCTTCATCCCCAACTGGTCCCAGAGGAAGTCCATATAATTAGGTTAAAGTGGGCACATAAAGATGTAAACAGTGACTTGAACAAATGCATAGAGCAAGGCATCTTTTCTTTTCTTTTGAATGGAGGCAGTGGGAACCAATTAATAAATAGGAATTCATATGAAGAGTAATTGCAAAAAATAATAGTTACAGCCATCAAAAGTGAAATTACCTAACAGCTTCTCTTGTGCTTGGAAGCAGAAACTGTCTTACAGCTTATAAAATATTGTTATGTTTACCATCACACTTGGTTTTCACAACTCTCACTTTGAGGAAGTTTGAATCATGTCATATTAAATTGATGGAGAAAGTTTGCACAGGGGTGGGGCACACACCCTGGTCTCTTTATGTGTGATCTTGGGCAAGTCACTTCACCTGTGAGAGGCTGAGTACCCTGTAGTATCACATGAGAATAATAAAAATACCTGCTTCGGGGGTCCTATGAAGAATTATCAAGATAATGCATGTTGAAAATTCACTATACTTTCTAGTACATAGTGACCACATAAGAAATATATTTTTGTTGTTATAACAACCATAAAAAATTAATTTCAAACCCAAACCCGACTTTGGATTCCATAATTTAAACCTTTGGAAGTTTGGAAGATTTTATCGCACTTAGTAGATATTACATGACTTGCATTTGAATGAACATTTTTCCCTCCACCTTGGGATCAGTTATCACATAATAAGGCTGTGGCAGCCACATTTTGGGGGAGGACCTTGTACCAAAAGGCGTATTCTTGTCTTTTTAGTAAATTCAAACTCTCTGCTCTCATCCCAATCATATCATCATCGCTGCCTAGACTCAGGAGTGTACTCTGCTGAAACATTTTTGTTAGAGGTGCTGGACTCACATAGGATAACAGGGTTCAATTCAGAAGACAGCCCCTACACCACCCTCCTGAACCCACTCATCAAAGAAGGGATCTCACTCCCATATCTGGCTATGCCTTATCCCATTCCCTTAGGAAAATGCTATCTTTCCCCTTCAATTTTTCCAGCCAGCCTCTTTTGTGTAAGTAACAGTAAGTGTTCTTTATCCCTAAAGAGATAAGACTTAAACAATTATCTTCCCGCAACCACAAACCAATCTCCACAGGTTTAATGCAGTCACAGAAGTGTTTTGTTTTGGTCTACACATTGTATTACAAAACTAACCCAACATTTAGAAAATCCTATTTTAGTTGAGGTCTGATTTCCTGGCTTCTCTTGAACTATCAGTATACGTGGGGGGTATGGGGCTCATGTTTCCATATGCAATGATGAGCTGGAGCTGATCAGAAGCTGTGCTCTTTGGGGATCAAGTGCTCTTCAGTTTGGAATGATCCCCACCACTCCTTTTTGTGTTATGCCTTGCCCACTTCACTTATTTACATGTTCTGCCTGGTCTGTATAGGCATTTGGGTTTGGAACCCCTTGTGCTATATACTCCAAGATTTTGTAATCATTCCTTTCTCTGTTTGTACGTTTTTCATTATGCTCTGTTTTCTTTTTAAGCTTCAATAAAGCAAGAATTCTCGCTAATGATTAAGTTCTAACACTTTGCACATCACTGTGTTCCCCATGGAGTTACTGTTCTGGAGTCAGGACAAGCACATCTACTCAGTGTGAATTGCCTGGGCACTCCGATCACACCATGCTTCTTACTCCTCCATCTGTCCTGCCTTGTAAGGGAGCAGAGTCTTACTAAGTTTTGTATTACTCAAGCTATTATTTAATTTTGATCACTGATCTTTAAAGTAGGTATGGAAACACAGCACATTCTTAGAGTTCAACAACAGTTGCTGAACCGCAGCCCCCAGCTTCTTGTCATTTTGAAGTTAAAAGTTACTATGTCATCATAACTTTGTTCTATATCTCCCAGTCACACAGCCATTACCATTCACCGACTAGGTGATACCTCTTAATCGAGTACTTTGTAGAATCCTCAGCTATTTATAACAGATCACATCAAACAAACATCATCTATCTTCAGCCTTCCCATTATCACCAATAAGGCTATTTTATTCATGCATTTTTATACTTATAACCTCCTTCTAAAAGGTAAGATGTGGCTACAAGGGAAACCAAGTAGAATAAAATCCAAGACCAATAAGACAAAGGAAGCAAGTATATGATTGGAGAAATGAAAATGAAAGGTAGTAATATTCCAAAACTGGATAAATGACAGCTACTACAAGTCAGTACAGAACTTAACTCTGAGTTTCCTAACAGGCAAGGAGATCAGGAAACATGCTCATCACTCCATGCCTGCATTATTTTAATAATTTACTTGCTGATCTTCCTGCTTCCTCTAGTATAAACACATTGGATGCTTCTGTCAGATTATTACTAAAAAAAAAAAAAAAAAAAAAAAAAAAAACTACATTTTAACGATTTCAGTCCCTTGCTTACCCTTCACTTTCAAATGGTTCCATCCATACACGCACATGTCAAAGGTGGGTAAAATGGATGTCTGGAAAAGGCAATTGGCCTATGACTTAGAAACCATCCAGAATGCAGTAAGTTTCCCTCTTGCCTACTGTGGCCCTATTCCTATCTGGGCTACATTACTTTTTCTTAGTCTGGTATCCCTTGTTTAGACACAATCATACTGTAGCTGAGATTCTGGTTTATCTTCAACCAGGAGGAGTCTAGAGATGCCTGAGAATATGTGGTCAACATACCAGAAGTTTACATAGATGAGGAGTGTCTAAGGAAAGAAAGGATTGCCAGGCATGATGGCTCACGCCAGTAATCCCAGCACTTTGGCAGGCTGAGGCAGGCAGATCACATGGACAGGAGTTCAAGACCAGCCTGGCCAATATGGTGAAACTCCATCTCTACTAAAAACACAAAAATTAGCCGGGCATGGTGGTACGCGTCTGTAGTCCCAGCTACTTAGGAGGCTGAGGCAGGAAAATCGCTCGAACCCGGGAGGCAGAAGTTGCAGCACAGTACACTTAATAGGGTAATGTAGCTTTAGAGATGAGAAGAAGAAAAGTCTGAACAGAGCATGATGTTTACTACTAATTTTCATCTTCATGTCCAGCTCCCTCCCCTGCTACACTTACCCATGACTAGACTCATGACTGAGCCCTGGGAGATATGTGAATAGGGTGTGCAGCTATAAGTAAGAACTGAAACAACTTGTTTTACTTTAATCTATAATCAGGGGTGCACATATCTGTGATCTAGGACACATGACTATAGTGGTTGTAATAACAAAGATGACCAGAGACTCCTTGGGTTCCCAATAGACAACTATGAAGCTTGAGTAGCTTGGGTTCCCAATAGACAACTATGAAGCTTGAGTAGCTTGAGCTCCATCCCTCAGAGGCAGTGAGGACAGCCCGCTCAGCCCAAACCACCTCCTCGATGCCTGATGGCAGGGGTGATAAACAGCAAGCATGGTAGGTACCGCAGGAATGAGTGATGGTCCTATTCTAGGGAAGGAGTATGTGACACTGGAAAGAGAAATAGAGAGATCCAAACGTGGATGTCACGTGGTAACTGATTAGATTTATTTGTGAAATCAGATAGAATACACTTTGCACTTCACTGAACTATTCTATGGGACATTCAGGGTCTAATAATTCTATATTAATAGGAGAATTCATAGGCAGGTTACATTGACATGTATCCCCCAGAATATGTACTTTTATTAGGGAAAAAGGAGTCTTACCACCATACTACATAAATTCCTTCTCTGAGATCCATGGGACAGACCACCTCGGCCATAACCAAACTGGAATGTCCTTCAAGAATCAGAGCTTACGTCTTCTCATTTGGACTCATCTTTCCCTCCCAATCACAGCTCTCCTACTGCTGCTCTCTGGAACAAGGTTGCCTCCCATCTACCCATGCCCAGTCACATCTGTGCATTTTCTTGTGCTTTTCTCACTTCTAAGTGTTCATTTGCCTACTGACATCAAGTTGATGCTTCTAAATATCAGAAATTTTACTAATCATTCTCTGAATTTTCATTTCTAAGCATCATTATCAGGCATGTACCTCAGTGTTGCTTTGGAGTTACTAGTTGTGTATGCATATTCAGCTTACTCACTTTAACTTAGACTTTGAGTAACACAGAAGAAAAATGCTATCTTCAATTAATCAATAAGCATTTATCTAACATTATGTGTTCAGCAATGTTCTAGATGTGCATACAGAAGAAAAGATAATTTGCCATCTCAAAGTGTTTGCTAAGACAGCAATTAAAGAACAATATGAGACAGTATGTAATTGAATGGGAGAGATCCTCGTGGTTAGGAACAATCAGAAATGGTATCAAGAAAAAAATGGAATTTAAGCTCGGTCTTGAGGGATGTACAAGATTGTAACAGGCAGGGAGGAGAATGGAAGACAGTTCACTCTTCCACAGCAGTGCTCATGCAATATACCTCTGTCCCCAAACTCACTGGCACATTTGCCGCCCCCCCGCCCCCAAACACAACATGGACTCTCACGCTCAATCTTTTGGTCACATTCTTCCCTCTGCTGACTTTATGATGAAACGTACTAAACTTCAAAATCTAGCTCAAAAATTTCTTGGTACCTTTCTCTTTCCAGATCAAATGTAATCATTTTTGTCACTAAATTTATAAAATATATTTATTCCTCAACTGCAGCACTTTTTACATTATTACCAGTAACTAACATCATTGTGTTTTCTACTTAATTGTGGGTTCCTTTAACCATATTTTAGAGTCCTTGATTCCAACACCTAGCACATAGCCTGGTATTTGGTAGGGGCTTAGGAATATCAATTAAATCACAAAATAACTGTCTAACTAACTACCTGGACACTAAGGTATGAGAAAATATGGCCAATGTGGGATATTCTAAGTAGAGAGTCCAGCTGGATTCAACATATATGTTATTAATTAAAATTTTTCCTTCCAAACAACAAACACTTAACTCACCAATTCTATGAGTTAGAAATTTAGGCATGGCTCAGTTTGGTTCTCGGGCTCAGGATCTCTCACAAAGCTGCAGACCATGGGCCAAGTCTGCAGTCATTTCCAGGCTTGGCTGCTTCCAAGCTTACTCACATGGTGTGGGCAGAGGCTGAGGCAGAGGCTGCCTGCCACAGAGGGCTTTATGTAAGCTCAGGAACAGCTGAAGATGCTTCTGGAGAGAAAGGTGAGTGCTAGATCATGAAGGCCACGCTTGTATACCATGCTAAAGAATCTGGAATTTATGCAAATGACCACCAAACTTTCAAAACGATTATCACATGATAATTAATACGTTAAAAAGATCATTCTGAATGTTTAAAATGTTTCAGTTAAATCCACTGGATTTGACTATGGTGATACCAGAAGCAGGAAAGCCACTTAAAAGGCAAGCATATCAAGGGTGAAGTCCAGCTTAGTAGTTTTCATTTTTACATTTAGTAAATAGTTTTTATTTTGCTTAGTTTTATTTTGCTTACATTTTTAAAGATTATTTTAAATATAAAAAACGGTAGAAATTATGTTTAAATATAAATAGGGTATTTGAGTCAATGGTTACATCTTGCATGTGTAACAAAGGGTACATTTGGAAAGAGATTTAAAAACAAGAAAGATATGTCAAGGAAAGATTGTGAAACTGTCATGGACTAAGGGACGCAGTGCAGCGTGGCATCCTATGGTCCTGCAACAAGCTAAAAGGTATCAGTGGAAAAACTGGAAATCTAGAGTTTAGTTACGCCAGGCACAGTGGCTCACGCCTGTAGTCCCAGCACTTAGGGAGGCCGAGGTGGGCGCATCAAGCGGTCAGGAGCTCGAGACCAGCCTGGCCAACATGAGGAAACCCCGTCTCTACTAAAAGTACAAAAATTAGCTGGGTGTGGTGGTGAGCGCCTGCAATCCCAGCTACTTGGGAGGCTGAGGCAGGAGAATCCTTGAACCTGGGAGGTGGAGGTTGCAGTGAGCTGAGATCGTGCCATTGCACTCCAGCCTGGGTGACAAGAGCAAGACTCCATCTCAAACAAAACAAAACAAAACAAAAAGTATAACAAAATCTAGAGTTTAGTTAATAGCATAGTACCAGTGATAATTTTTTTAATTTTAATAAGTATACCATGGGAAGATACATTTTTTAAATTACAGGAAGCTGGACAAAGCTATACACCTATACTATCTTTGCAATTCTTCTGCAAATCTAAATATATTTCAAAATAAAATGCTTTAAAAATAAAGAAGAAAAACAGCAGGGAAATAACATATAACACTTAGATATGTAGCTGACAATTCCAGAACAAACTTGGATGTGACTGCTGTTAGAAATCACTGGTCTTGTTGTATTGAGAAAAACAACTTAAAATCAAGCTTAGTGGGTGGTAGATGGTGGAAATGCTGCCAGACTTCAGGCTCTGGTATCTCTGTGAGGAAACAGCTCACCATATTCTCAGGAGTTATTCATGCTGATAAAAATAAATCAGGAAAAAGTCCTTTGGGAAAAATCTGCAATTCTGTATTAATTTGGTAGAATTTTTATGACTTTTGTCCAAAAATCCATAGTTCATATTTAAAGGGAAAGTAGAGCTCCAGTATAAGATGAGCTAAGTGTACACCCTGGAGCACAAAGAGAGAATTCGTGTTTTTTTTCCTGAAATGCAGAAACAGGTAGCAAGAGAAATTTATGTTCCTTTTAGTAAAAAGGAAGGACTCTTTGCAGACCTTTTTTTTTTTTTTTTTTCTTTCCAGATTGTATGGTTTGGTTCATATGTTCAAACTGTTCCAGGGATCATGGCGGACAGGAGGCAGGACTAGATTGCAGCTTCAGACAGAGCAGCATGCGGAGGATCACGTTGTGAATTTTAGCTCCAGATTGACTGCAGGAACAAACCAGAAATCCCAAGAGGAACCACAGACCCTCTGAAGGAAATGGACTGCTCCTGCAGAACCCAGGAAATACCCCAAATACTGTGAGTCCCTCAACTGCAGAAGTGGGAAAGGGAGGACCTTCCTCTCCCTAACACACACACCCACTGGAGAAGCTGAAGGTCTGTTTGTGGGAGAAGTTTCCGACTTTACCTGGAGCTGAGTCAAGTTAGAGAGTAGAGCAAAATACAGGGGTAGAGGAAGCAGCAGAAAGGTGCTGGAAGCTCCCTGGGTCCCTAAGCAGCCCATTCCTGCCTGGCACCACAGGGATGGATCCATGGGGAGGATGGCCAGAGGAGTAGGGTGCAAAACTCCACAGGGAGAAAGAATTCCCTAGCTGAACTTTTTAACAATTTGAATAGGCATGAGAAGCCTCCTGGCCAGAACTCGGGGGAGGGAGCAAATCTTGTGTGCAGATTTCACAGTTGGGGGAAGAACTAAATCTCTTTTCTTTTGCAGCTGGGAAGCGGATAGCCTCAGGCAAGTTTTCAAGCCTGTCTAGCCCTCCACCTGGAAACAGAGTTGGGGCTGTTGCTGGGGGCACAGTGGGAGTGAGACCGGCCCTTCAGTTTGCACAGGAGCTGGGTAAGGCCTGTGACTGCCAGCTTTCCTCTACTTTTCTGACAGCTTGCATGACTCAGCAGAGGCAGCCATAATCCTACTAGGTACACAACTCCAGTGACCTGGGACTCTCATGTCCAGCCTCCACAGCAGCCGAAGCAAGACCCACCCATGGAAAGTCTGAGCTCAGACATGCCTAGCCCTGCCTCCACCTGCTGGTCCTTCCCTACCCACCCTGGTAGCAGAAGACAAAGGGCATATAATCTTGGGAATTTTAGGGCCCCGCCCACCACCCATCCCTCTTCACACTACTACAGCTGATGCTTTCTGGAAAGCACCACTCCTGGCAGGAGGTCAACCGGCACTAAAGTAGCACATTAAACCACCAAAGCTAAGAATTCTCTTAGAATTCATTCATCGCACTTCTGCCACCTCCACTAGAGCAGACCCTGGTATCCACAGCTGAGAGACCCACAGATGGTTCACATCACAGGACTCTGTGCATACAACCACCAGTACCAGCCTGGAGCTCGGTAGACTCGCTGCATGGCTAGACCCAGAAGAGAAACAACAACCACTGCAGTTTGGCTCACAGGAAGCCACATCCATAGGGAAAGGGCAAGGATACTACATCAAGGGGACACCCTGTGAGACAAAACAATCTAAACAACAGCCTTCAGCCCTAGACCTTCCCTCTAACAGAGCCTACCCAAATGAGAACGAACCAGAAAAACAACCCTGGTAATATGATAAAACAAGGCTCTTCCACACTCCCCAAAAATCACACTAGTTCAACAGCAAAGGATCCAAACCAAGAAAAAAATCCCTGATTTACCTGAAAAAGAATTCAGGAGGCTAGTTATTAAGCTAATCGGGGAGGGACCAGAGAAAGGTGAAGCCCAATGCAAGGAAATCCAAACAAATGATACAAGAAGTGAAGGAAGAAATATTCAACGAAATACATAGCTTAAAGATAAAACAATAAAAAATTTAGGAAACTTTGGACACACTTTTAGAAATGCAAAATGCTCTGGGAAGTCTCAGCAGTAGAATTGAACAAGTAGAAGAAAGAAATTCAGAGCTCAAAGACCTTGTCTTTGAATTAATCCAATCCAACAAAGAGAAAGAAAAAAGAATAAGAACTTATGAACAAAGCCTCCAAGAAGCCTTGGATTATGTTAAGTGACCAAACCTAAGAATAATCAGTGTTCCTGAAGAAGAAGATAATTCTAAAAGCTTGGAAAACATATTTGGGGAAATAATTAGGAAAACTTCCCTGGCCTTGCTAGAGACATAGATATTCAAATGCAATAAGCACAAAAACCACCTGGGAAATGCATCCCAAAAAGATCTTCACCTAGGCATATTTTCAACAGGTTATCCAAAGTTGAGACAAAGTAAACAATCTTAAGAGCTGTGAGACAGGAACGCCAGGTAACCTACAAAGGAAGTCTATCAGATTAATAGCAGATTATTCAACAGAAATCCTACAGGCTAGAAGGGATTAGGGCTCTATCTTCAGCCTCCTCAAACAAAACAATTATCAGTCAAGAATTTTATATTCAGCGAAACTAAGCATCATTAATGTGAAGGAAAGATACAGTCGTTTTCAGACAAACAAATGCTGAGAGAATTCGCCATTACCAAGCCACCACTACAAGAACTGCTAAAAGGAGCTGTAAATCTTGAAACAAATCTTGGAAACACACCAAAAAAGAACCTCTTTAAGCATAAATCACATGAGACCTATAATATAAAAATAGAAGTTAAAAAGCAAAAGCAAAAAAACACACATGAAAGCCAAGTACACAGGCAACAAAGAGCACGATGAATGCAACAGTACCTCACATTTTCAATACTAATGCTGAACGTAAATGACCTAAATGCTCCATTTAAAAGATAATACAGAACTGCAGAATGGGTAAGAATTCACCAAACAATTATCTGCTGCCTTCAGAAGGCCCACCTAACACATAAGGACTCACATAAACTTAAAGTAAAGGGCAGAAAAAGGCATTTCATGCAAATGGACACCAAAAGCAAGAAGGGGTAGCTATTCTTATATCCAACAAAACAAACTTTAAAGCAACAGTGGTTAAAAGAGACAAAGACATTATATTATGGTAAAAGACCTTGTCCAACAGGAAAATATCACAATCCTAAACATATATGCACCTAACACTGGAGCTCCCAAATTTATAAAACAATTACTAATAGACCTAGAAAATTAGAAAATGAGATTACTAATAGACCTAGAAAATAGTGGGGGACTTCGATACTCCATTGACAGCACCAGGCAGGTCATCAAGAGAGAAAGTCAACAAAGAAACAATGGATTTTAACTATTCCTTGGAACAAATGAACATAACAGATATATACAGAACATTTCATCAAACAATTGCAGAATACACATTCTATTCAAGAGCTCATGGAACTTTCTCCAGAATAGACCATATGATAGACCATAAAACAAGCCTCAATAAATTTAAGAAAATTGAAATTATATCATGCAGTCTCTGAGACCACAGTGGAATAAAACTGCAAATCGACTCCAAAAGGAACCTTCAGAACCATGCAAATATATGGAAATTAAATAACCTGCTTGTAAATGAGCCTTGGGTCAAAAATAAAATCAAGATTAAAATTAAAAAATTATTTGAACTGAATGAAAATAATGACACAACCTATCAAAACCTCTAGGATACAGCAAAGGCACTGCTAATAGGAAAGTTCATAGCCCCAAATACCTACATCAAAAAGTCTGAAAGAGCACAACAAGATAATCTAAGGTCACACCTCAAGGATTTAGAGAAACAAGAACAAACCAAACCCAAACCCAGCAGAAGAAAGGAAATAACCAAGATCAGAGCGGAACTAAATGAAATTGAAACAAACAAACAAACAAAAAATACAAAAGATAAATGAAACAAAAAGCTGGTTCTGAAAAGATAAATAAAATTGTTAGAAGATTAGCAAGATTAACCAAGAAAAGAAGAGAGAAAATCCAAATAACCTCATTAAGATGGGTATAATCAATATTGTGAAATGATCATAGTGCCAAAAGCAATCTACAAATTCAATGAAATCCCTATCAAAATACAACCATCATTCTTCACAGAATTAGAAAAAACAATTATAAAATTCATATGGAACCAAAGAAGAGCCTGCACAGCCAAAGCAAAACTAAGCAAAATCTAGAGGCATCACATAACTGATTTAAAACTATACTATAAGGCCATAGTCACCAAAACAGCATATAGTATGGGTGTAAAAATAGGCACATAGACCAATGGAATAGAATAGAGACCCAGAAATAAACCCAAATACTTAGAGCCAACTGATCTTTGACAAAGCAAACAAAAACATAAAGTGGGGAAAGGACACCCTTTTCAACAAATGGTGCTGGAATAATTGGCTAGCCACCTGTAGGAGGATGAAACTGGATTCTCATCTCTCACCTTATTAAAAAATCAACACAAGATGGATTAAGAACTTAAACCTAAGACATGAAACTGCAAAAATTCTAGAAGAAAACATTGGAAAAAACCTTCTAGACTTTGGCTTAGGCAAGGATTTCATTACCAAGAACCCAAAAGCAAATGCAATAAAAACAGATAAATAGCTGGGACCTAATGAAACTAAAGCACTTTTGCACAGCAAAGGCAACAGTCAGCAGAGTAAACTGACAACTCACAGAGTGGGAGAAAATCTTCACAATCTATACATCCAAGAAAGGACTAATACCCAGAAACTCAAATCAGTAAGAAAAAAAAAATTCCCTCAAAAGTCGGCTAAGGACATGAATAGACAATTCTCAAAAGAGATATACAAATGTCCAACAAACATGAAAAAATGCTCAACATTACTAATGATCAGGGAAATGCAAATCAAAACCACAATGCAATACCACCTTACTCCTGCAAGAATGGCCATAATCAACAAATCAAAAAACAGTAGATGCTGGCATGGATGCAGTGATCAGGGAACACTTCTATACTGCTGGTGGGAATGTGAACTAGTACAGCCACATGGAAAACAGTGGAGATTCCTCAAAGAACTGCAAGTAGAACTACCATTTGATACAGCAATCCCACTACTGGGTATCCACCCAGACGAAAAGAAGTCATTATTTGAAAAAGATAATTACACAAGCATGTTCATAGCAGCACAATTCACGACTGCAAAATTGTGGAACCTACCCGAATGCCCATCAATCAGTGAGTGGATAAAAAAATTGTGATATAAATGTGTGTGTGTGTATATATATATTCATTATATATAATAAATATATATTATATATTATAATTATATAAATAATATATAAAACATAATATATAATAAATATATATAAAATATGTAAATACATATTATCTATATAAAAATTAAAATAAATATAAATTTTATAAATAAATATACATTTTTAAATTTTATTTATAAATTTATAAATAAAAATTTATAAATAAATATTAAAATAAATATAAAAATTAAAATATTTTATTAAAATATAGTATATATTTTATATAAATATAATATATAATATACATAATATATAATTATATAATATATAATAAATATATAAACATATAATATATAATAAATATAGATTATATTTATTATACATAATGAATATATAATATATATAATGAAATACTACACAGCCACAAAAAGGAACAAATTAACAGCATTTGCAGTGACCTGGATGTGATTGGAGACAATTATTCTAAGTGAAGTAACTCAGGAAGGTAAAACCAAATATCTTATGTTCTCACTGATATGTGGGAGCTAAGCTATGAGGACACAAAAGCATAAGAATGATACAATGGACTTTGGGGACTTAGGGGAAAAAGTGGGAGGAGAGCGAGGGATAGAAGACTACAAATATGGTACAGTATATACTGCTTGGGTGATGGGTACACCAAAATCTCACAAATCACCACTAAAGAACTTATTCATGTAACCAAATAACACCTGTATCCCAATAACTTATGGGAAAAAATAAAATAAAGAAAGAAAAAAAAGCAAAGAAAATAAAATAAATGAAAACAAACAAACAACAGCAACAAAAAAACAAACATAACTGCTCTACTCACCTGTACCCTAAGGAAACAGAGTTTTCCAGAAGAGGTGATTTCAGCTAGTTATCAGTATAGTGGGGTTAATCTGGTATCTAGGGTTAGCTCAGTAAATGTTGTTTTTTAATTGACTTGTTTTAGCTATGGAATGCTTTACAAGAAATTGGGCATTATAGATCCTGAGTAAATAAGTCACAGGAAGAAAGTATTATTTTAGATTAAAAGTCAACAACCCTCAATGTATCTACTTTTAATTTCAGATTTGCAGGCAGATCTTAAAGGTAGCTGTCCTGCAATCTCTGACTCTTTTAACAAAACTGCTTTCAGAGATGCTACTGTTTCTACCTCCTTTTTTCCTCTCCAAAGGCTAACTTGAATACCGTGAATTACAAGACAAGTAAATGCCTAATCAATACAGAAGAAGCCTTAAGAGGCAAGATCTCCAAACTTACAGAAAGGCATTGTATTCAATGTTTTTATAAAAAAAAAAAAAAAAAAACAGTGGCCATCAATTGCACATGGGATGCAAATATCAAATAATCAGCAAATTTAACTGCCTACTTTGTGCTTAGTATTACAAAAGTTCACTAAGGGGGAAAAAAAAACTATATTTTTCTTCAAAATGACTACTATGAACTGAATTGTGTCCCCGCTAAAATTCACATGTTGAAGTCCTACCTTCAGTGCGATGGTATTTGGAGGTCAGTATTTGAGAATTAATTGGGTTAACATGAGGTCGTGAAGGTGGGGCTCTCACAAAGGGATTAGTATCCTTATAAGAAGAAACAAAGGAAAGCATGCTTCCACACACTCTGTCTCCACTATGTGAGGACACAGCAAGAAGGCAGCTGGCTGTAAACAAGAGTCTCAGCCAGCTAAAGAGTCCTCTCTGGGGAACAAAATTGGCTAGCACTTTGATCTCGGACTTCCCAGCCTCCAAATCTGTGAGAAATAAATTTTTGTTGTTTAAACCACCAGTCTGGTATTTTGTTATGACAGTCTGAGATGACAAATGCAGATATTAAGACTTTTAGTGCCTAAAGCTGACTATAAAATGACACTCAACAAAAATAGAGCAGGTTACTAAGTCCTAAATTGTGAGGTGTAACGTGCCTTGATCAAATGAGAAAAATAATGAAAATGGGACTGATCTAGGAACAGGTTTTGGAGAATTTGGGCCTGGATCTCATCTTTACAGGGCTTACCCAGTCCCCTCTCATCTGGACTCACAAATGACTTCAACCTGTAGGGCCAGGTCCCTCCCTGTCCCATGTCCATTCTGACCATGCCTATCCTTACCAGCCAGCAGGTCCTATTTTGTTGCTTTATAGCTAGTTAACTGCCAGATGGAGGCCCTAGTCCTTGAAGCCTACTACCAAGTTGCTGCCTGGCCATGCTCTCTTATTGAGTTGGTCAGTCCTCATGGTTGGGCCTTTGCTCTAATTACCCTTCTTAGACTTGGTTTCCTCATTGAAATGGGAACCTACATGCTGAGCTCCCACTGGAAATGGGGAGAAATTCGATGAGGTGGGGCAAGGGGAGATAAAGGGCTTTCTGGAATTATGGACAGGAATGAAGATATGCAGTTGAAACTAGGTATGGTATTGTTATGAACTAATCTAAACCAAATCTCCACCCCTCACCGGTAACACTACATGAGCTAGGCTAGGGAATAATGGGAAATAAAACTAAGGGGGCCAAATTATTGGAACTTGGGTTAGACTGTGTCTCCAGTCTATAGTGACAAGCAGATGAAAGGTAGCAACAATAAAGGAGCAGATCTAATTTTCACTAATTGTAACATTCCACTAGCATAATTGCTAGCAAGAACTGGTTGCTAGCAGATTGGTAATTCACCACCCAAATAAATTACCATCCAAATAACTGAGAATTAGCTGTATGCAGCAAAGTATCACAGTGTAGACAGACAGAATAAGTTTATAGGAAAGAAAGTGCTTTCTATTATTTCATTTTATTTTCTAGTATCTGAATGATTAATAAACTAGTGAGAAATGAGATAAAGCAACGACAGATGTCATAAACTTCTCTATAGTTTCAGAAAGTAGTCTGCAAACTTTAGCATGCATTGGAATCATCTGGATATGAAGTTTCTGGGGTGGGGGGTGGATATGGGGAAGGCAGACTGAGAATTTACATTTCTAACATGTTCCCAGATGATGTTGATGCTGCTGGTTCAAGGATCACATGGTGATAAACGCTAGTCTAAGAAAAGAGCCCTTGATCATTTTTGCCTGAGAAAAATCAGTGCTAAGAGTTATGTCTAACTGCCTCTTTTTACTCAAGAGAGAGTTTGGCAGACCGCTGTCTTCCATCATTAACATTCCATCATTTGCTTCCACCATTAGCAAACCACTCCCTAAAAATATGAAAAATATTTCTTATCATTAAAATGTGATGTTGCCCAACAAAGATAAGCCAGGGAGTGAGAAACATGAAACATTCTTTCCATTTGATTATTTTAATACACTAAGTCTGTCATAAGATAAAATAGTAAACATCAAAGAAGTAAGAAAAAAAAAGAAAATTCATTTCATTTAGTTGCCTTGCCTTATATAACCCTGACCTGAATTAGAATTAAGACTAAATTTCACATACGATTTAGACCATGAAAGTGGTCAAACCTTGTTTATTTTATAAACAGTAATTTGGTAATATCTTTACATAATGGGTAACCCAATTAACAGTTTAATAATGCCATCAATGTAAAAACTATTACATTCATTTAAAATAAAAAAGTGTGTGCAACTTTGGGAGGTATTATGTAATCACTCTGCATAGGTACAGTCTTCAGACATTGAAGATTTAAGTGGAATATTTGTTCTGTCATTTAAAGTATTTTCGTAAACTTTAGGGCATAATATTTTTAAAAGCAAAATATTCCTATACTACTTGGAAATGATTGATTGTTCTTTAGCTGTAGCAATAAGTAACTACCTGAACCAGTTACAAACTGGACCTAATCTATTAGATCAATGCAACTCACACCAAAATTTGCCGATTCTGGGACTCCTTGCTTTCCTAAACCCTGTATAAGTTCAATGCTCTTCTTTTCTTGGAGAGACTATGCTTACAAGTACGGCTTGCCCTTAATGAGCAATAAACATAGTTTAATGAGCAAAAAGCTCAGCTTTTTTAAGTACTTCCTTTGGTACTGCACTTAAGGATTATCAATGGTATGGCGCTGATTATCTATACTTCCTAATACCCATTTTGGAAAATATATGATTATGTCACAAAGCAGTAGAATCCACAGTAGTGGTTCTCAATGATGGGGAAGGAAACAATTTTGTTCCCAGGGGACATCTGGCAAACTCTGGAGATATTTTTCATTGTCACAGCTGAGGTGAAAGGACGATTACTGGCATCTGGTGGTTAGAGGACATGGATGCTTCCAAACATGCTAGGATGAACAGAAAGAAACTAGATCCTCACCTCTCACCTTACTAAAAAATCAACTCAAGATGGATCAAGGACTTAAATCTAAGACCTGAACTATAAAACTTCTAGAAGATAACATTGGACAAACCTTTCTAGACATTGGCTTAGGCAAAGACTTCATGACACACAACCCAAAAGCAAATACAACAAAAATGAAGGTACATGGGTGGGACTTAATTAAACTAAAGAGTTTCTGCATAGCAAAGGGAACAGTCAGCAGAGTAAACAGACAACCCACAGAGTGGGAGAAAATCTTCACAATCTGTATATCCGACAAAGGACTAATATCCAGAATCTACAATGAACTCAAACAAATTAGCAAGAAAAAAACAAACAATCCCATCAAAAAGTGAACAGACATTTCTCAAAAGCAGCTATACAAATGGCCAATAAGCATATAAAAAATGCTCAACATTACTAATGATCAGGGAAATGCAAATCAAAACCACAATGCAATGCCACCTTACTCTTGCGAGAATGGCCATAATCAAAATATCAAAAAATAGTAGATTTTGGTGTGGATGGGGTGAAAAGTGAACACTTCTACACTGTTGGTGAGAATGCAAACTAGTACAACCACTATGAAAAACAGTGCGGGAATTCCTTAAAGAACTAAAAGTAGAACTACCATTTGATCCAGTAATCCCACTTACTGGTTATCTACCCAGAGGAAAAGAAGCCATTATATGAAAAAGATACTTGCACATGCGTGTTAAAAGCAGCACAATTCACAATTGCAAAAATATGGAACCAGCCCAATTGCCCATCAGTCAATGAGTAAATACAGAAATTGTGGTGTATGTATATATAAGATGGAATACTACTCAGCCATGAAAAGAAACAAATTAATGGTATTTGCAGCAACCTTGATAGAACTGGAGACTATTATTCCAAGTGAAGTAACTCAGGAATGGAAAACCAAACATTGTATGTTCTCATTCATAAGCGGGAGCTAAGCTATGAGGCTGCAAAGACAGAAGAATGATACAATGGACTTTGGGGACTCAGTGGAAAAGGTGGGAGGGCAGTGAGGGATAAAAGACTACAAATTGGGTTCAGTGTGTACTGCTCAGGTGATGGGTGCACCAAAATCTCACAAATCACCACTAAATAACTTACTTATGTAACCAAATAACACCTGTTTCCCAAAATCCTATGGAAATAAAAAAACAAAAAACAAACAAACAAACAAAAAACAAAAAAACCCAGGCCAGGTGCGGTGGCTCACACCTGTAATCCCAGCATGTTGGGAGGCCAAGGTGGGTGGATCATGAGGTCAACAGATCGAGACCATCCTGGCCAACATGGTGAAACCCTGTCTCCACTAAAAATACAAAAATTAGCCGCGTGTGCTGGTGGGCACCTGTAAGCGCCAGCTACTCGGGAGGCTGAGGCAGGAGAATTGCTTGAACCTGGGAGGTGGAGGTTGCAGTGAGCCAAGATCACACCACTGCGCTCCAGCCTGGCGACAGAGTGAGACTCCATTTCAAAAAGAAAAAAAAGAAAGCGCTAAGTTTTTAAACTTTTTTTTTTTTTTTTTTTTGGTCTTAAAAAGAGGCCCTCTTGCCTCTCCAAATCATGCTGTCTTTAAATAAAATTGAGCAAGATTACAATAGAGTTTCCTTTCCAAGAACTCTGATTTTTCCAAGGGAAAGACTCCAAACTGTTGCCTAAAAAATGACATTGGAATGGTGCTGAAAGATGCATTCCTATTGCTGTGTTACATTAAAATTTTTTTGAGCATCTTAATTGAAATTGTTCTACTACACATGGAGCACAAAGGACCTAGCTGGTGGTAGTAAATGACTTTTAAATTTTCTCCTTCTCTGAAGCAATGAGAGGCAAGATAAGTGGTCTTTCCAATACACTGGAGAATTAAAATTATGTTATTTTAATGGAAAAAATGCTGAGACATACACTCAGTTCAGACATTCAAATGTGCTCGCTTGCTCTCTTGTAAACAAAGCCACAACTTCTAACAACACTTTGAAGTCTTCTTAGTCATTACTCAGACTGAGATGGGTTTGTCCCCTTAGACACATACTTGACACATAATTTTCAGCCTTACTAAATAACTTTGTAAAAGAAGAGCCATAATTATTCATATTCAACATGATTTCAGGAAGAGAGACCAAAAGAAATCTGCAAATATTAAAGCTGTTGCCCACATCATTTTCAATACTTATCACTTATGTGTATTGATATTCTTTATGAGGAAGTTTGAAAGTCATAATCTGTAAGGTGTAGGAATACTTTTTATGATGTTTCTGAAAACTGCTCTGGACCCTTTTCAGTGAAACTGAATTTTAATGTGACATTCCAATTTCTTAATAGAAAACCACTTAATCTTAGAAACCATAAAGTTAAATTGGCTTTAACCCCTTTAGTATTCATGAAACGAATGCGATAATTGCACTAAGATACATTTGCTTTTATAATTAAGTATTATTGTGAAAATCTTCTTTTTTTGCCAATTAAGTGTTTTTCTCCCATATTCAAGGATAAAATGGAAACCAAGGTCAATTCCAGAGAAAGCTCATCAAATAAAAGTTCAACACACTCTTGAAACTTGTATTGCTAAGATTTTATATAAATAAATATTATATAATGAGGATTTTAAAAATTAGAATGCTTTTATAGAGAAATCAATTTAAACCTTTCTATGACTTTTCAAATAATTATGATTAAGTGGCAAAACTATCTCTTATTTCAGCATTTATCATCTGGACCAGATTTCTAATATTATTCTGACTTTTCAGTCTTTTCTTTTCAAAATCTATCTTTTTTTAGGTGATAATTTATCATCCTCCGACTGTAATCTCAGTCGCTGCATCATATTGAAAGTTGGAAATTCATGGTTAGTAAATCTCTGAGGAAAGAAGTCAGCAAAAATCAGAAACATCATTTTGAATCTAGTGCTGTGATACTGTTTGGATATTTGTTCCCTCCAAATGTCACGAAAATGTGATCCCTAGTGTTGGAGGTGGGCCCTAGTGGGAGTGTTTCAGTCATGGGGGTGGATCACTTATGAATGGTTTGGTGCCCTCCCCTTGGTTATAAGTTCATGCGAGGGCTGGTTGTTTAAAGAGCCTGGCATCTCCCCAACCCTTGCTCCCTCTCTTACCATGCAACACACCTGGTCCCCCTTTGCCGTCCACCATGAGTAGAAACTTCCTGAGGTCTTACCAGAAGCAATGTTGGTGCCATGCTTATACAGCCTGCACAACTGTTAGCCAAATAAACTCTTTTCTTTATAAACTACCCAATCTCAGGCATTCCTTTATAGCAAGCCAACATCAACTAATACATGCTGAGTTACTCAATAGCTTAATAGTTCAATAAAATTGGTGGATCAAAAATATTTTTGGAAGAGTTTTATATTTGTTATTAAAAGGGAGGCTAATATATAATGGAAAAATATCAAAACTTCTTTGGATATTCCCACACTTATCTTAAAGTTTATAATTTAAAAAAATATTTAAACATATTTGGGGTTTAAAATAGCCTTTCCCACATTTAAGCACAGGCTGCCTTAATACACTTCCTGATAACAAGCATGTAGGTGTCTTTGCAACACAATTAGAGAAGTGACAAAAACTTTGCAAGAAGGAAAACACAAATCTAGACATGACTGTTTCATCTCTGTGTAACAATCTCTCTAAATGAAAGAATATCACAGATATGGAGAAATATCTGGGACATACCATCAGAGAAATTCTGCCCCTTCCTCACTTGGAGTATATTTCTGCATTCAACAAGTAAATTTGGTTCACAGGTGATTCCTTCAAATTTCTAGTTGCTCCCAGTATTTTTACATGAGTGCCATTACTACAACTTCAAAATATGCTGGTGATAAAGAATACATTATTAAAATTACAAAAAAGCAACAAAATCAAATCCCCATCACTTACAGTTCTGTTTTATCTCCTTTCTTCAAGGAAATGTCAACCCTTCAGAAGCTCAGCCTTTGTAATTACATACTGCCTTCAATCAGGTGGGAGGAATCCGAAGTCCCAAAACCTTCACAGCGGCTTCTAATCGTGGTGTGCATTGGAATCACCTGGAGAACTTTTTAATTAAACAGTAGCCATGACTCACCTCTAGAATCTAAATTAACTGATCTGGGGAGGGGCCCCTAATGATAGCATGCTCTCGAAGCTCCCCAGGTGATTTTCATATGCAGTCAGGGCTAAGAAGCCCCGTTCTAAACCTAATATATATTCAAACTGAAATAAGACATCTTGGTTCTTGATTTCTTTAACATCAACTGTTAATTTTTATATAGAAAACAAGCATTTAAAGATTTAGCAACTGAAGTCATTGCTGCAAAAATTAAGTGGTATCCTTAGTTTCGAATTTTTTGCCAACTGACATGTTAAACGAACCAGAAAACATTCACCTACATTCTTACCCTGTAATGATGAGAATCAGAAGATGGACTAGACTCGCTAAAAGAGAATCCCAGCTCCTCAGAATTTCCTCAGCTGGATTTGAGAAGGTATGAGTCTTTACTGATTTGTCCTATTTCAACATCTCACTTTACTAAAAGCTTTGAGTGACTTGCCACCACCCACTTCTGTTAGCACTCAACAAAATAAGATAAAGAAAGAGTGTTGTGCTGGGAAACGTTTAACTAGTTCTCTTGGGGTGAGATGGGGCACATAGGGGATTTGCAGTGTTTGCCGATTTACATAGCTGGTATACTCCCACTCCCACCATAGTCGATTTTAAGCTATCAATGGTTTAACAACTGGCTTGCAAAACTTTTTGAAAATTTCACAATTTCCTGAGCCAGTATAAGCCAGGTCCAGCATTCCACTGTGAAATTATTAACATGTTTGTGTATCAGAGTCCTTGCTTGGCAAGAATTGACATTTAGTTGCATCTGTCTTATTACTTGAAATATCTCTCTATGAATATCAATTTGAAATTTTTGATTCATAATTGACATGAAGAACATTCCCCAGATGAGGCTATACTTGAACTATGTTTTATCCACAATTGGGGTTCAACAATTCAGAAGGAAAAGGGTAAAATATGTAAGATTTTAGTGATTTTAACAGAGAAACCATCAAAAGAAAGAACTTCTGTGATGAGCTGGATTCAGCAGTAAACACCAAGAAGGAAGGTAAGTAGTTCTTCTATAATAGGGGTTGTGGCATCTTGAAGGCCTAATTGAGCTGGATGGGCCATTAAGATATACAGAGTTTAACCTATAACTTAACTTTGACAAAGTTATGAAATAATTTTACTAATATCTTATCGAAAAAGTCATAGAGGTTATGGGATTGGTTTGAAACCAGTTTTGGGGAGTTCAATTCCTCTGACAAGGAATTGTCAGAGATGTCCTGCTATTGTTGGTAGAGTTCAGAATGAACACAGACATGGAAAGTTATCTAGATCCAGCCCATTTGTGCAAGGGGAAGGAAAAAAAATTGTTTCAATGAGCTAAATGGTCTGCATCACTAAATTCAGTGTCAGATATGCTACAGGCTCCACTGTGTAAAGCCAGAGGAGGATCCATTCTCTTTGAGAGCTAGAGACCATCCAAAGAGCTGATAGTCAGTGGGCAGATCACTTGAGGTCAGGAGTACGAGACCAGCCTGGACGACATGCTGAAACCCCGTCTCTACTAAAAATACAAAAATTAGCCAGACGTGGTGGCACGCGTCTGTGATCCTAGCTACTGGGGAGGCTGAGGCAGAAGAATTGCTTGAACACTGAAGGTGGAGGGTACAGTGAGCCAAATTCTTGCCACTGCACTCCAGAGCCTGGGTGGCAGAGTAAGACTCCATCTTAAAAACAAACAAACAAAAAAGAATTGGTAATCAGAATAGTTAGCTGGAAAAGGTTAAGAGTTCTCAGAGAGGTCTTTGATAGGGACTGGAGTTTCAGTGTAAGTAGTCAGAGACTTAGAGCTGTCAGGACCCAGCTTAGCTATCAATAGATTAGTATTACATGGCTAGGGACATACAGGTGATTTACATTTCACCATCCCTCTCCCGCAATTGCACGTATAGGCAGAATAGCATAGTGCTCAAGAGTACACTCAGGAACAGTCTAATTCCCAACTCCACCACTTAATATCTATGTGATCTTGGAACATTTCTGTGTGCACTAGTTTTCTCCTCTATAAAATGTAGATAATGATAGTACCCACTTCATTGGGTTAGTACAAGATTTAAATAAGATAATATGTGCAAAACGTTCAGCATAATGCCTTCATGGAGCATTGTAATATTTTTGGCTGGTGGCCATGAACAAAACGTGGGCAAAAGATAATATAGGTGAAGTATATAACATCATCCTCACTTGAAGGAAAATTATGTTAAAGAAATGAAATATCTCTCCCAAGATCAGATAGTTAGCAAATTGTAATTCAGAATTTGAACATAAATCAGCCCGAGCTTGAAGCTTCTGTCTTTCCCATACATGTGTGGGAAAATGTCCCGTCTCCCAATGGCAGAGGACGTAATAGTGCAAATGGATTCTCTAAGATGCTTACCTATCTTGGGGGTGGTTTGGATGACAAATATAATGCTAAATTGTTGTTTTCTTATATAAAGAAGGATCAAAGTTAGGACAGGGACACAAGCAATGAAGAATCCCTTCTAAACCCTGATTAAAGGAAATTTTCTCTTGTTATATAATTTCCACTTTTATTTTAGATTCGGGGGTACATGTGCAGATTTCGTACATGAGTATGTTGAATGATGTTGAGGTTTATCATGATTTTTCCCATCACCCAGGTACTGAGAGTAGTACTCAGTAGTTTTTCAGTCCTTATCCCATCCTCCCATCCCATCCTCCCCTCTTATCCCATCCTCCCATCCCATCCTCCCCTCTTGCCTCCCTGCTCTAGTAGTCCCCAGTGTGTATTGTTGCCATCTTTATGTTAATGAGTACCCAATGTTTAGTTCCTACTTATAAGTGAGAACATGCAGTATTTGGTTTTCTCTTCCTGCTCTAATTTGCTTAGGATAATGGCATCCAGCTGCACCCATGTTGCTGCAAAGGACATAATTTCATTCTTTTTATGGCTGCATAGTATTCCATAGTATAAATATACCATATTTTCTTTATCCAATCCACCACTTATGGGCAACTAGGTTGATTCCATGTTTGCTTTTATGAATAGTGCTGCAATGAACATATGAGTACATGCGTCTTTTTGGTAGAATGATTTATTTTCTTTTGGATATTTACCTAATAATGAGATTGCTGGGTCAAATAGTAGTTCTAAGTTATTTGAGAAATCTCCAAACTGCTTTCCACAGTGACCTAATTTACATTCCTGAGTTAGCTGGAAAAGGTTAAAAGGTGATGTCTCCACAACATCACCAGCTTCTGTTGTTTTTTGAACTTTTAGTAATTGCCATTCTGATTGGTATGAATAGTATCTCATTATGGTTTTGATTTGCATTTCTCTGATAGTAATGTTGAGCATTTTTTCCCATGTTTTTGGCTGATTGTATGTCTTCTTTTCAGAAGTGTCTGTTCATGTCTTTTGGCCATTTTTTAATAGGGTTATTTGTTTCTTGTTTGTTCAATTGTTTAAGTTCCTTATAGATTCCAGATATTAGACTTTTGTTTGATGCATCATTGTGAATATTTTCTTCTATTCTGCAGGTTGTCTGTTTTTTCTGTTGATGGTTTCTTTCGCTGTGCAGAAGCTCTTTATTATAGTTAGACCCCACTTGTCAATTTTTGTTTCTGTTGTCATTGCTTTTGAGGACTTCATCATATATTCCTTCCCAAGACCAATATCCAGAAATGATGTTTCTTAGGTTTTTTCTAGGATTCTCATAGTTTGAGACCTTACATTTAAATCTTTAATCCATCTTTAGCTAGTTTTTATATATGGAGAAAAGTAGGTGTCCAGTTTCATTCTTCTACATATAGCTAGACAGTTTTTCCAGCACCATTTATTAAATAAGAAGTCCTTTCCCCAGTGCTTATTTTTGTTAACTCTGCGAACAATCAGATGGCTTCAGATGTAAAGCTTTATTTCTGGGTTTTCTATTCTGGTCCATTGTTCTTTGTGTCTGTTTTTATGCCAGTACCATGCTGCTTTGGTTACTGTAGGTTTATAGTATAGTTTGAGGTCAGGTAATGTGATGCCTCCAGGTTTGTTCTTTTTAAATTTTTTATTATTTTAAAAAATGTTTGTGGATACACAGTAGGTGTATATATTTATGGGGTACATGACATGCTTTGATACATGCATGTAATAAACAATAATCACATCATAGAAAATGGGGTATCCATTCCCTTAAGCATTTATCCTTTGTGTTACAAACAATCCAATTACACTCTTTAAGTTATTTTAAAATGTACAATTACATTATTATTGACTATAGTCGTCCTGTTGTGCTATCAAATACTAGGTCTTATTCATTCTTTCTAACTATATATATTTTTTGTAATCATTAACCATTCCCACTCTCTATCTCTATGAGTTCAATTGTTTTGTTTTTTAGTACTCACAAATAAGTGAGAGTATGTGAAGTCTGTCTATGTTTGATTTATTTCACTTAACATAATGACCTCCAATTGCATCCATGTTGTTGCAAATGACAGGATCTCATTCTTTTTTATGGCTGAATAGTACTCCTTTGTGTATATGTATCACATTTTCTTTATCCAACATCCATTGATGGATATTTAGGTAGCTTCCAAATCTTGGCTATTGTGAACAGTGCTGCAACAAATAGGAGTGCAGCTATATCTTCAGTATACTCATTTCCTTTCTTCTGGTTATATACCTAGCAGTGGGATTGCTGGATCATATGGTAACTCCATTTTTAGTTTTTTGAGGAACCTCCAAACTGTTCTCCATAGTGGTTGTACTAATTTACATTCACACCAACAATGTATGAGGGTTCCCTTTCACCACATCCTCTCCAGCATGTGTTATTACCTGTCTTTTGCATGAAAACCATTTCAGGCCCAGCGTGGTGGCTCACCCCTATAATCCCAGCACTTCGGGAGGCCGGGTGGATCACCTGAAGTCAGGAATTTGAGAGCAGCCTGACCAACATGGAGAAACCCTGTCTCCACTAAAAATACAAAATTAGCCAGGCATGGGGGCGCATGCCTGAAATCCCAGCTACTCAGGAGGCCGAGGCAGGAGAATCACTTGAACCTGGGAGGCAGAGGTTGCAATGAGCCAAGAGCGCACTATTGCACTCCAGCCTGGGCAACAAGAGTGAAACTTCATCTCAAAAAAAAAAAAAAAAGAAAACCATTTCGACTGGGGAGAAGTGATCTCTCTTTGTAATTCTGATTTGCAGTTCCAGGAGCATTTTGGCAGATCTTTAGGGTTTTCTCAGTATAGAATCAAATCATCAGCAGAGATAGTTTGACTTAATTTTCTATATGGATGCCTTTTCTTTCTAGGACGGCCAGTCCAGTGTTGAATAGGAGTGATGAGAGTAGGCATCCTTGTCTTATTCCAGTTCTCAAAGGGAATGCTTTCAGTTTCGCGTGCTCAGTATGATGTTGGCTGTGGGTTTGTCATAGATGGCTCTTATTATTTTGAGGCATGTTCCTTTGATGCCTAGGTTCTTGAAGGTTTTTTATCACGAAGGGAGGTTGGATTTTATTAAAAGCTTTTTAAATGTCTTTTGAGATGATCATATTTTTTGTTTTTAGTTCTGCTTATATGATGAGTCATGTTTATTGATTAGTATATGTTGACCACCTTGCATCCAAGCAATGAAACCTACTTGATCATCGTGAATTAACTTATTGACATGCTGATGGGTTTGGTTAGCTAGTATTTTGTTGAGGATTTTTCATCTATGTTCATCAGGGATAGTGGCCTGTAGTTTTCCTTTTTCATTGTGTCTTTGCCAGCTTTTGGTATCGGAGTGATGATGGCTTCAAAGAATGAGTTAGGAAGGAGTCGCTCCATCTCATTTTTTTTTTTTTTTTTGAATAGTTTCAGTAGAACTGCTACTCACTTAGAGACAAATTTCTGCAGCAGAATTTCATTCTTTTGTTCCCACACTTCTCTTCTGCAGGCATTGCATTTCTCCATCCAAGGCATAAGCAAGAGTCAGGACATGTAGCTTAAACAGCAAGCTATTGCTTATTCTGCATGGATGGGGGCTTTCTGTTCCATCATTCTTACTCACCGCCCCAGAGGTTCTACTTCATGCCCTGGCAAGTGGCAGCAGCTTATCAGCCAGCCAGCTGCTTTTCTGTACTGCTATTCTGGCCATCCTCTTTTTGTTTTTGCTTCCCAGAAATAATAATGTATACCTTGTCCCTAAATGTAAGTGGTCAGATAAATTTGGCAAGGTCTAAAGTAAACAGAGTGTAATATCAGAACCTTTAATATTTTAATGCACGTTAGCTATATTTAAGAGGGAATGAAATATGCAACATTTGGAAATACTGCTTTAAAAATGCAGAGTGCTTATTGCCCACCCACACCATTTTCATCAACCGTCATGGTCTTCTGAAGGTGGTAGTTTCCATTCCTTTGCCCTTCTCTTCACTGACTGGTGCTGCAAACCAGCCCCACTAGCAATAATATTTCATTAATAGCTGAAACCATAGTTCTTTCCCAATGAATTATAAGGTGTGGTGGCTCATGTCTTTAATCCCAGTACTTTAGGAGCCTGAGGCAGGCAGATTGCTTGAGTTCAGGAGCTTGAGACCAGCCTGGGCTACATGGCGAAACCCTGTCTCAACAACAAAAAAAATACAAAAATTAGCTGGGTGTGATTGTGTGCACCTGTGGTCTCAGCTACTTTGGAGGCTGAAGTGGGAGGATCACTTAAGCCCAAGAGGTTGAGCCGCAGTGAGCCATGACTATGCCACTGCACTCCAGGCTGGATAACAGAGCAAGACCCTGTCTCAAAAAAACAAACAAACAAATAAACAAAACCTCTGCATCAACTCTACAATAAGGCAACTGCATGAATCTGGTACAAAGCATTAGAGTAGCTTCCTATCTGAAGTTGAATTTGTAACTCACCTTTCACTTTGACAAAAAATTTGTATGAAACAAAATCAGAACTTTCAAAGCATATCTGAACTATGTGGATACCTTGTTAATTGGATAATGAACTCTTGAGATAGTTTCAATAATGAACAGCACTTTTTAATCTGGATTAGGGTATAAACCAACATACTGAAAGTGATACAAACTGATTGCTCACAATAAAGAAATGATAACGTGATAAGGGCTAAGTGGAGAAAGCAGACTGAGAGCAACATTAATCTGTTTAGAAGCACAATTTGAGTCCCAATTACATATTTCTTTTTCACTGGGAAATTTTCTATCCATATTTCCCCTCTCTTATTATTTGCTCTTTACAGACAGATTGAAATACTTCTGGTTTAATTTTATTACATTTTAAATGACCTAATTTTTATTCTTATACCATTGTATTATGAATAATCTGAGGTCATTTCACATGTTATTGAACCTTCTTGTATCATCTTTTGCACAAGTTCTGTGTTTAATTTGAATGAAAGATGTATCTCTTCAACCTTAAATTGTGAGACTACTGGAATTTCTTTTAGCTGAAAGATTTATTTCCCTTTGTTTGGAAAAGACAGGGAGTGATAAAAATGTTAAGTAAATATATCCTTTTAATAACAGTCTTATCGAATAATACTTGTACTGATGAATAGTAGTTAATACTAGTTAAGTTCAATATTATGTTAATATATAATATAATGTCATGTTAACTTACTTTACTTGGAGAGAAATCAAGTTCATAAAAATATAGGGGGATGGAAGACTGATAAAATATTGTATTCTGCACTGGCCCTGAATGGTGAGCTATATCTTCTGTCAAAATGATTAAAAGTGATGATAAATTATCTATTGCCTCATTTACTTAACTAATATGAAGATAATAAGGTTTATGTTTGTTTGATTAATAAGATTGAGCTTCTATGCACTCAGAGCTGGGGTTAAATAAAAAAAGTCTTTAACAAAATAATCACTCCCCTCAGTGATGAGTTTTATGCAAGCTTCTATATATATCAAATAGGAATACACATGTCTGTGGTGGTTTTCCCTGGACGGATAACTATTGTTCAACTCATGCAATGTAAGAAACATTTGAGGTCCTAAATTTTGTGTATAAATATTTCTTTTCAGGAAAGATGTGGTAGATGATTAATTTTCTCATTTTGTAAATGATAGCATTTTGCTATTTTTTTTTTTTTTTTTTTTTGAGACGGAGTCTCACTTTGCCACCCAGGCTGGAGTGCTGTGGCGGGATCTCAACTCACTGCAAGCTCCGCCTCCCGGGTTCACGCCATTCTCCTGCCTCAGCCTCCCGGGTAGCTGGGACTACAGGCGCCGCCACCTCGCCCGGCTAGTGTTTTGTAGTTTTTTTTTTTAGTAGAGACGGGGTTTCACCATGTTAGCCAGGATGGTCTCGATCTCCTGACCTCGTGATCCGCCCGTCTAGGCCTCCCAAAGTGCTGGGATTACAGGCTTGAGCCACTGCGCCTGGCCTGCTATTCTTTGTATAAGCCCTGAAAAAAAATGATCTTTATAATTTTACAAAATGTATTACCATCGTTACTTATTTATGGACCTGCTAATGGTAATGTTTGGCTAAAATGCTATCAATACCTAAGGGGAGGTGTAGGACATACTTACTAATTAATAGGTATTCTTATTACAAAATGATCATGCTACAGATTGACTCTGCTTGTTGCATTCAGTAAAGCCTTAAAATAAAGCAGGCATGGATTATAGTAGTTATGACAGGTATTTTACATGGTAAGCTACTACTAAAATAATATATTTTTAATACTTGCTAGTGCTGGGAAACAGAAGGAGTTCTGATAAGGATGAGACTGAGAATGAAGGCAGTGTCCTTGCTTTATGGGAAGCTAGCAATTAAAAAAACCCTGAATTCCTGATTCAAAAAGTTCAAAGTTCATTTAAATAACAATTGTACTGTTAAAGAGTCTGGGACAAACAATGAATTAAAACCTGTCTTCATAGTAAAAAGAGTGAGGAGGAACTATATGTTAAATAGAAATCTATAGGTGGAGCAAATGTAGGATTTTAAAATGTCATTTAAAGTGATAGTTTTGCTTTTCACTAAAGACTGCAAAGAACTATATTTTCATGTAATTAGCTTGCAGCCTCAGTAATAAACATTCGAACAGGACATTATAACATAATAAGCTGAAACTAAGATGTGCTAAATGCAAAATGATTTTATCTAATATTTTCAGAGATGCTCTTTAAAAAGGCTTTACCACATGTTATCTACTTCTCACCTCCTATCTTGCCTTTGCCTAGCAACAATGTAACATTAAATTCTTTGCTGCTCTGGAACAAATATTGCCTTAATATTTGTTTTCTATCTTTATGATCTGCAATTTGGTTGTTAAAATGATTTGGCAAATGCTTTTGCTTTACTACAGATGGAAGGGGGCAGGCATTTATGGTTTGATGTAAGTGCAAGCCAGAATAATAATTGTGTTAGTAGCGATGGCAAGAGTCACTGAACCAGTGTGGAGAAAACAAATGTTTGAATGAGTTACTGGCTGACTAACGTGAAATGTCAACTCCCTCAGCAAAGTTCAGCAGAAAATGAAAATAATTTGAAGGAAAAATATATATGTTGTGTGAAAAGCCTTTGAAAAGACAGGCTTCACTATGTGAACTGAATATTAACAAATGAAGCATCTCAGGAATGCTAACAAGGAACATAGTTACCCATGTATATTTCTGTGCTGACCTAGCATCTAAACCAACTTGCATGGAATGTAATTTAATACTTGAAGATCACAGTTCTGCTGGTCATTGCACTGATCAGTGGAAAATAACAGTAGTAGCTACTTATTCATCACTCTGTCCCCTGCACCCTCCCCCCACCAAAATTCCAAAAGATTCAGTCTAATATTCTAAAAGGAACTGGTCACTTACAATAAAACCTATTTGTTACCCCCAAGGAGTTTATTATATAACTTGCTGTTGATGAAAGAAGCCAGACACACTTCTCAGCTTCCTGGGCCCAACACAAACACATTCCTCCATACATCACAACTTCCAGGGCCCAGCGTAAACATTCTACACTTCCAGGGCCCAGTGTAAACATTCTACACTTCCAGGGCCCAGTGTAAACATTCTACACTTCCAGGGCCCAGTGTAAACATTC
>NC_045435.1:133065179-133186307 GCF_002776525.5 Piliocolobus tephrosceles
GGCCCAGTGTAAACATTCTACACTTCCAGGGCCCAGTGTAAACATTCCAAACTTCCAGGGCCCAGTACAAACACCACCTAGAGAGTCCCCCGATAAGGTTACAACCGTTTGTACTAAGAGCATGGAAACCAATGGGAAATGGCTAAATGTATAATTTAAAATGTTAACCAATTGTAATGCTGTAACCAGAAGAATTCCCTTGTTTCTCTGTAACTTTACATATCCTGTTTACATCGGGCTATAAGAAGTGAGCACACGCCTCATTCGGGGCCCTCTTGTAAGCTGTGAAGCGGAGGGACCAAGTTCGAACTTGCAGTAAAAGATCCTTGCCGCTTGGCTTTGACTCTGGACTCTGGTGGTCTTCTTTGGGGAACAAACGGTCTGGGCATAACATCTGGGGGCTCATCTGGGATTCCCCCAAGCCCACCAGACCCCTGGTCAACAGATCTACCAGGATCGATCTGCTGATAGGTTAGCCGGCTCATCTCTGTTTGTCTGTCTGTGTCTGTTCTGAACCTGTATCTGAGACTCGCAAGGTCTGTAACTGAAGCTGAAAGCTGACATAGTCCTGGTGGACGCGCTATAGGACAGCCAGTGGAGACAGGTGGGAGACATCCCCTGGCTCTCATCTGATTCTTGTCTGAATTTATTCTGACCCAGATTTCTGGAGCGTGCCTGCGACTGACCTAACTTGTTACCCAGATTTCTGGAGCGCACCTGCGACTGACATAACTTGTTGTTGATATTCTGTAACTCACTTTCCCTTGCAGGACCTGTTGCGGCAACTCACTTTCCCTTGCAGGGCCTGTTCCCTTGCGGGACCTGTTCCAGGCGCCACTCCGGGCGCTACTGTTTCCAAGAAAAAAAAAAAAAAACCTCCATCCCATTTTACCTGATAGCGGGGACCCACTGTCCACAGAACCCACTCCGTACCTCTCCGGGCCGCAGGCCTCAGCCCTCCCCCCCCCGGCTGAGCCGTGGGAGGGAGCAGGCGGACGGGAGGCGGCCGGTGCAAGCGCACCCGGACCCACTGAAAGTGAAAGTAACTCTGAAGGGCCGGCGTGGGTCCTCTGTAAGCTGAGTGCCCGTCCCCTGGGCCCCGCTTTTCTTTCTCTATACTTTGTCTCTGTGTCTTATTTCTTTTCTCAAGTATCTCGTTCCACCTAACAAGAAGCACCCACAGGTGTGGAGGGGCAGGCCACCCCTTCATCTGGTGCCCAATGTGGGAGCTTTTCTCTAAGGTGAAGGTACGCTGGAGCATGGTCATTGAGGACAAGTCGACGAGAGACTCCGAGTATGTCTACAGTCAGCCTTGCGGTAAGCCTGTGCGCTCGGTAGAACCTAGGGTAACAATGGGGCAAAGTAAAAGTAAATACGCCTCTTATTGAAGCTTTATAAAAATTCTCTTAAAAAGAGGGGGAGTTAAAGTATCTACCAAAAATCTAATTACACTCTTTCAAACAATAGAACAGTTTTGTCCATGGTTTCCAGAACAGAGAACTTTAGATCTAAAAGATTGGGAAAAAAAAATTGGCAAAGAATTAAAACAAGCAAGTAGGGAAGGTAAAATCATCCCACTTACAGTATGGAATGATTGGGTCATTGTTAAAGTAGCTTTAGAACCGTTACAAACAGAAGAAGATAACATTTCAATTTCTGATGTCCCTAAAAGCTGTGCAGTAGATTGTGAAAAAGAGGCAGGGATAGAATCCCGGAAAGGAAAAGAAAGTTCACACTGTAAATGTGTAGCAGAGCCGGTAATGGCTCGGTCAATGCAAAATGTTGACAATAATCAATTACAGGAGGGTTCGGAAGCACTGATCTGGCAGGAAAGGCTACATATTGGGCAAGTCTGGTCTCTGAGAGCAGACCTGTGTGTAAGGCCGTTATTCAAGAAAAACAGTTTGAAGGGTTGGTAGACACAGGAGCAGATATCTCTGTCATTGCTTTAAATCAGTGGCCGCTACTGAAGCAAAAACTGGAGGCTTTACACTTATTAGCAAAGGAACAATTAGAAAAGGGACACATTGAGCCTTCATTCTCACCCTGGAATTCTCCTGTATTTGTAATTCAGAAAAAATCAGGCAAATGGCATATGTTAATGGACTTAAGAGCCGTAAACACTGTAATTCAACCCATGGGGCCTCTCCAACCTGGATTGCCCTCTCCAGCCATGATCCCAAAAGACTGGCTTTTAATTATAATTGATCTAAAGGATTGCTTTTTTACCATTCCTCTGGCAGAGCAAAATTGTGAAAAATTTGCCTTTACTATACCAGCCATAAATAACAAAGAACCAGCCACCAGGTTTCAGTGGAAAGTTTTACCTCAGGGAATGCTTAATAGTCCAACTATTTGTCAAACTTTCGTAGGTCAAGTCCTTCAACCAGTTAGAGACAAATTTTCAGATTGTTATATCATTCACTATATTGATGATATTTTATATGCTGCAGAAACAAGAGACAAATTAATTGACTATTACACATTTCTGCAAGCAGAGGTTGCCAACGCAGAACTAACAATAGCGTTTGATAAGATCCAAATCTCTGCTCCTTTTCATTATTTAGGGATGCAAATAGAAAATAGAAAAATTAAGCCACAAAAAATAGAAATAAGAAAAGATACATTAAAAACATTAAATGACTTTCAAAAATTGTTAGGCGATATTAATTGGATTCGGCCAACTCTAGGCATTCCTACTTATGCCATGTCAAATTTGTTCTCAATCCTAAGAGGAAATCCAGACTTAAATAGTAGAAGAATATTAACCCCAGAAGCAACAAAAGAAATTAAATTAGTGGAAGAAAAAATTCAGTCAGCGCAAATAAATAGAATAGATTCTTTGGCCCCACTCCAACTTTTGATTTTTGCCACTACGCATTCTCCAACAGGCATCATTGTTCAAAAATACTGATCTTGTGGAGTGGTCATTCCTCCCACACAGTACAATTAAAACTTTTACATTGTACTTGGAACAAATGGCTACATTAATTGGTCAGACAAGATTACGAATAATAAAATTGTGTGGTAATGACCCAGACAAAATAGTTGTTCCTTTAACCAAGGAACAAGTTAAACGAGCCTTTATCAATTCTGGTGCATGGCAAATTGGCCTTGCTGATTTTGTGGGAATTATTGATAATCATTACACAAAAACAAAAATCTTCCAGTTTTTAAAATTGACTACTTGGATTTTACCTAAAATTACCAGACATGAACCTTTAGAAAATGCTCTGACAGTATTTACTGATGGTTCCAGCAATGGAAAAGCAGCTTACACAGGGCCAAAGAGCGAGTAATCAAAACTCAATATCAATCAGCTCAAAGGGCAGAGTTGGTTGCAGTCATTACAGTGTTAGAAGATTTTAATCAACCTGTTAATATAATATCAGATTCTGCATATATAGTACAGGCTACAAAGGATGTTGAGACAGCTCTAATTAAATGTAGCCTGGATGATCAGTTAAACCAGCTGTTCACTTTGTTACAACAAACTGTAAGAAAGAGGAATTTCCCATTTTATATTACTCATATTCGAGCACACACTAATTTACCAGGACCTTTAACTAAAGCAAATAAACAAGCTGACTTACTGGTATCCTCTGCATTCATAAAAACACAAGAACTTCATGCTTTAACTCATGTAAATGCAGCAGGGTTAAAAAAACAAATTTGATGTCACATGGAAAATAGGGAAGGTGATAACCTGGGGAAGAGGTTTTGCTTGTGTTTCACCAGGAAAAAAATCAGCTTCCTATTTGGATACCCATTAGACATTTGAAGTTCTACAATGAACCCATCGGAGATGCAAAGAAAAGCGCCTCCACGGAGACAGAAACACCGCAATCGAGCACCATTGACTCGCAGGATAAATCAAGTGGTGATATTAGAAAAACAGATGAAGTCACCACGCACCAAGAAGGCAGAGCTGCCGACCTAGGCACAGTTAAAGAAGCTGACACTGTTAGCTAGAAAAAGCCTAGCTAGCACAAAGGTGACACAAACCTCAGAAAAAATGCTGCTTGCAGCTTTAATGGTTATATCAACGGTGGTAAGTCTCCCCATGCCTGCAGGAGCAGCTGCAGCTAATTATACCTACTGGGCCTATGTGCCTTTCCTGCCCTTAATTCGGGCAGTCACATAGATGGATAATCCTATTAAAATATATGTTAATAGTAGTGTGTGGGTACCTGGTCCCACAGATGATCGTTGCCCTGCCAAACCGGAGGAAGAAAGAATGATGATAAATATTTCCATTAGGTATCATTATCCTCCTATTTGCCTAGGGAGAGCACCAGAATGTTTAATGCCTGCTATCCAAAATTGGTTGGTAGAAGTACCTACTCTCAATCCCATCAATACATTTAGTTATCACTTGGTAAGCAGAATGTCACTCAAACCACAGGTAAACTATTTACAAGACTTTGCAGTCACAGCTACAGCCCTGTGGCAGGAGTTGCATTGCACTCCTGTGTTCAGCCAGTAAGCTTGGTTGACAATTGACAAAAGAATTCCACAAGATTGTGGAATTCACAATCTGGTATCGATCAAAAATTGGCAAATCAAATTAATGATCTTAGACAAACTGTCATTTGGATGGGAGATAGGCTCATGAGCTTGGAACATCGTTTCCAGTTACAGTGTGACTGGAATACTTCAGATTTTTGTATTACACCCCAAGTTTATAATAAGTCTAAACATCACTGGGACATGATAAGACGCCATCTACAGGGAAGAGAAAATAATCTCACTTTAGACATTCCTAAATTAAAACAACAAATTTTTGAAGCCTCTCAAAGTCATTTAAATATTGTGCCTGGAGCTGAGGCGTTAGATCAAGTGACAAAAAAAAAATCTTTATGGATTAAACCCCATGACTTGGATTAAGTCTATTGAGAACTCTACTGCAGTAAATTTTGGAATTATGTGTCTCTGTTTAATCGGTTTGTTTTTAGTGTGCTGGACCAGCCAAAGAATCCTATGCAAAAATCGAGAGAACGAACAAGCCTTCATCGCCATGGCACATTTATATAGAGAAAAAGGGAGAGAGAATGTTGCAGAAAGTCAGAGACCTTGAACGGAGGGACTGGCTGGAGCCACAGCAGAAAAATATAAAATATAAAGATTTCATGGATATTTTATTAGTTCTCCAAAATTTATACTTTTGTAATTTCTTATGTCTCTCTTTAATCTCTTAATCCCATCATCTTCTTTGTAAGATGAGGAGGATATATGTCACCTCAGGACCCTGTGATGATTGCCTTAACTGCACAAATTGTTTGTAGAGTATGTGTGTTTGAACAATATGAAATCTGGGCATCTTAAAAAAGAACGAGATAACAATGGTGTTCAGGAAACAAGGGAGGTAACCTTGAACTGGCCGCCGGTGAGCCGGACGGAACAGAGCCATATCTCTTCTCCTTTTGCACACAAATAGGAGAAATATCGCTGAATTCTTTTTCTCAGCAAGGAATATCCCTGAGAAAGAGAATGTGCTCTGAGGGAAGGCCTATAAATGACCCCCTTGGAGGCGTGCCGCCTTTTACAGTTGAAGCCGAAGGGATGAAATAAGCCCTGGCCTCCTGTAGTGCTCTCAGGCTTATTAGGATGAGGAAATTCCCACCTAATAAATTTTGGTCAGTCAGGTTGTCTGCTCTCAAACCCTATTTCCTGATAAAATGTTATCAATGACTATGCGTGCCCAAAATTTCATTAGCAATTTTAATTTTAATTTTAACACCATACCGTGATCTCATCCTGCCCCCACTTACTTTGTAATATTCTATTACTTTGTAAAGTATATAATCTCAGTGTCATGATAACAATGGTAGAATTCCTCTATGTTTTCTCTGTTAGCCCCCTTCCTTGGACCCCTGCTAAGTCTACTATTTCTGCTTACCGTAGGACCTTGTGTTATTAACAGAATTTTGCGGTTTGCCAGGGAAAGGTTTGACACCATACAGCTCATGGTCCTCAGAGCCCAATACCAACCTGCAAACACTGAAGCAGAATCAGAATCAGACTTATAAGACCCAAGATTGGCTCCAGAGGTACCTGAGAAAGGGGGAAATAATGAAAGAAGCCAGACACACGTCTCAGCTTCCTGGGCCCAACACAAACACATTCCTCCATACATCACAACTTCCAGGGCCCAGTGTAAACATTCCACACTTCCAGGGCCCAGTGTAAACATTCCACACTTCCAGGGCCCAGTACAAACACCACCTAGAGAGTCCCCCGATAAGGTTACAACTGTTTGTACTAAGAGCACGGAAACCAATGGGAAACGGCTAAATGTATAATTTAAAATGTTAACCAATTGTAATGCTGTAACCAGAAGAATTCCCTTGTTTCTCTGTAACTTTACATATCCTGTTTACATCGGGCTATAAGAAGTGAGCACACGCCTCGTTCAGGGCCCTCTTGTAAGCTGTGAAGCGGAGGGACCAAGTTTGAACCTGCAGTAAAAGATCCTTGCCGCTTGGCTTTGACTCTGGACTCTGGTGGTCTTCTTTGGGGAACAAACGGTCTGGGCATAACATTGACCTTGCTTACATAGTTAGTGTTTGTGTGGAGGTATGCTTGTTATCTTAGTAGAAAAGTTCTTACTGTAAGAAAAGTAAAAACAATACTTCTTTGTGCATTTCTTCAGTAATAGATATAATAAAGGAAGACTGAAGTCTATTTTATGTGTGTGTCTTTTTCTTTTTCTATTTTGGTTTCTGGACAAAAAAATTCTTTTTTGTTTCCTAGATAGAAAAACTAAGACCTTATATCTTTAATTTATCAAAAGTCTGATTTATGTTTCTTCTAGTACATGTGTACTTCTTAAATGTATATGCTTAAAAACATGTTAAAAACTCTTTTAATGGACCCCTCAAAGACACAATGTTCTCTGTTCATTCTGATATGATCTGAACTCCTTAGTGCTAAAGAAATTTGGTTTTAATTTGCTTACCTTCACTGGAGGTAGTCTTCAAAATGGTAAGGAAGCAAAATCACCTGTTAATAGACATTTAAAAATTAGTTTCTGAGTACATAGTAACCCATTTCTCTCGTCTACTTTTGTAATATATATTTTGTACTTGCTGTTAACTATATCAACACACAGGCACAAAAACACACACATACCCACACACAAATAATTTGAAGGGACAGGTGTGGGAAACTCATTTTATTGTCCCATTGCCTTTAACATTCCAGAAATTCATGGGCTGTTCTTTTTTCTCAGAGTTCTCTCACTCAGAGTGAGTGATCAAAAAATTTATATCCAGAAAACATGTCAGAAGGAAGGAAGAAGTGAAGGTGTGAGGAAAGGGACAGGAAGAGAGGAGAGGATGAAAATTATACTATCCTAAAATAGAGACCAAAATCATTTGTTTATCCCATTATGGAGCTTGGCTAAGCCATTTGAGTTCTGATATATAAGGAAAAAATATGAAATGTTAAAAGCAAATTAACTATTCTCTCTACAGTGTTGCATGCTTGAAATTTTCCATAATAAATGTACATGAGAAATTATTCTAAATCCCAAGTCTATAGATTTTTGAAAAAATTTTATCCAGTAGATTTCCACACTTTCTTCCTTTGCTGAGATTTCAGTGGACCATATCAGACAGAGCAGATACTCAAATTACTATAATTAAAAATGAAATATAATGATCAAAAGTAGAAAATTTCATGGGAGTTTGGAAAAAGAACAGATTAGGCTGAAGGGGATAAATTGGGAGAATTTTGAATGGAAAGTAGCATTTGGAATGGAATTTGAAAAATGGTTGGAGGAAGTTTGGAGGGTATTTGAAGGAGGAAAAAAAATGAGAAACACCAGAGACATGGAAAAAATTTGTGTGGTTTCAAGGAAAAGAGGTTGTCCAGTGTGGCTGCAACACAGGGGACAAAGAGAGAAGTACTGAAAAAAATGAATAAGATCTAGTATTTGATAGCACAACAGGGTGACTACGGTCAACAATAATTTATTGTACATTTTAAAATAACTAAAAGAATATAAATTGGATTGTTTGTAACACAAACAAAAAATAAATGCTTGAGGTAATGGATACCCCCCTCACCTGATGTTATTATTGTGCATTGTATGCCTATATTAAAATACGTGCCCTCTAAATATATGCATCTACTATGTACCCACAAGTTTTTTTTAATTTAAAAAAGTACGACACCCCTTTTGGGGAAGTCTTGAAGGCCAAGGTGATAAAGAGGAAGAATAATGGCTGATATAACCAGTAATTTTTAAAAATCTTGTTTGGGGAAAGAAATAGCTAGAGACAACTACATAAATCCTACAGGAACAGCTCAGTGAATTATCACAACATGAACAATGTGAACACCACCAGATTAAAGAATATAACACTACCAGCCACCCCAGAAGCCTCTCTTCTACTCTCGCCCAATCCTTACACCTCTGCCTGTTTTTGAACATTTTGTGAAAGGAATCATATAGCATGTACTCTTTTTATAAGTCTCCTTTCACGAAGTTGTGTTTGACATTCATCTGTTTTGCTTTCTGGTAGCTATCTAATTATGCCACTTTCATTGACATTTATTATTTCACTGTATCAAAATATGCAATTTATTTAATCTATTATTGATGAACATTTGGGGTTTTCAAGTTTGTAGCAAATGTTTATATCAGCAACTAATGCTATCGTTTAATGACAAATTATCCAAGTAGAGCATAACCTAATCAAGTGATCTCTTAAAATCATCTGGACTTTTCCTGGTGAAAGAGATTTAGAATTTGAGAGGGATTTTAAGGGAAGGAGATTCTCTGTTGCCGGCTTTGAGATACAAGACACCACATGTTAAGGAATGCAGATAGCCTCTGGGAGCTGAGTGGTCCCAGCTACTGGCCAGCAAGGAAAGAGGGACCTCCGTCTATCAACCCTAGGGACTGAATTCTGCCACAACCTGAATGAACTTGGGTGCGTATTCCACCCTAGGTCCTCCATTAAAAGAACATAGCCCTGCCAACTCCTTGATTTCAGCCTGTGAGAACCTGAGAGAGGACTCAGCTACTCCGTGCCTGGACTTCCAACTGATAAAACTGAAATAATAAACAGGAGTTAGTTGTTTTAACAAGTTTGTGGTCATTTGTCAGGCAAGAGTAGAAAACTGATGCAAGCAGTACATGTGGCAAATGCAAGGCTCAAAGGATTAGTGTGGAAGAACCTCAGGAAGAAACTATGAGAGAGCAGCCAGAGAACTGTGTGACACAGGGGAGGAGGGAGTTTCGAGGAGACTGTTTCCAAGAGTTTGAATTGCAACAGAGACAGCAAAAAGCATAATGTGTAAGGAAGTAAAATCTTTGGATTCGATGATACATTGGTGACTAATAACTGTCAGAGCAGTTAGGGTAGAGGAATCTCAAACTACAGATATGTGGGGAAAAAATGGAAAGTGAAGGGGAAACCTGTGAGTATAGACTTCTCTTTCCTGAAAAGTGATTGAGAAAAGACAGAAGCAGGAAACAAGATCATGAACAAACTGGAGGAGAAATGAGTCTGTTTACATACTCCAAGCAGAAGAGGAATGGGAGAAATCAGAGTAGAGAGGAGAAAAACTGAAGCGACGTTTCCAGGTAAATGAGGAGAGATAATACAGGTGAGTGCAGATGGAGCAGTTGATCTTGAAGTTCGGAAAAAGGCATCTTCCCTTCTGATATTTACAGTGCGGAAGATAAGGATGGAAACAGATATAACTAATTTTGAAAGGAGGAAACGGGCATTGAAGGAAGTATCATTCTTAGACCCAGACAATTGGGAAGTACTAACTTCTGTGTCTACAGATTCCCACACTTTGGCGTGCATTTCTCAAATTTATCAAGTCCTCCACCAAGACTTGGAATTGACCAGAAACAGCAGTGCTATCATCAGTAGGGTACCCTGAGTCAGGACCCAGGGATAGTTCCACACTGTCCCTGGTCAACATAAGTATCCTCCTCAAAACTATCTATGTCCTGTTAGACATAGAGACTGGGACTGGAGATGGCAGTGCCATCTGAGAGGATGTGGATGAACCTTGGGCCCTATCTCTCCCCTTTAGGACACTCTCTGCTGCTCTGTTACTTGCATGAGCTCTACCAAATGCCCCTAAGATATTTGAAAATCATACCTATGGGATTGTCATTGGCCTGAAGTTAGTCCCAGTTTTTAGGAGAGTGACTTAGTAAGCACATTGTTCTTGCTGGCTGGTGTAGTGATTTTCTTGTATGGGACTGTGTGAGAATGGGCTGCCAGAATGGCACTGGAATGGTGATTTTTGGTGACACTTGCTCATGAGGATACAGTCAGCAATCAGCAACCAAGGGCTATGGGGGTGGCAGCAGAGATCTTTTATCCTATATGCCTTCCACTTATGGCACTCAGGGAAGTTACCTTAACTTCTCTACAGGCTGTGTGCCTTGTTCAAGCAGTCATTGGGAAATGGCTACATCTATCTTCTCTAAAGGCTTTTATGACCATTGCTCCTTAATACCAAAAGATGCTTCCGGTCAACCCTTCTCTTGCCTCTCATTGATATGGTGACATTGTGCTCCCTCAGTTGGTCTTCAGCTGTACTGGAAGAGAAACAAATATTGCCTGCCTGAAATGGACTGATCTGTTGCTTCAACCAAGAGTCATTCACTTGTCCTCCTCTCCTGTAGTGACGTGTGGAAGGCAGGGGGTGGTCATGCTGAAAGAGATCACATTCTTGAAATGCACTCATTATGGCCTAAAACATTCAAAGAAGGACATGATTGGAAGATGCCTTTTTCTATATTTATTTTAAAATATTCTGAACAGTAAATTTAACATGACCAGAAAATGAATTATGGCAAGACTTGGATTTGTGGTCATGATCAACAAAGCAGAGTCAGAACTGTCAAGAGGGCCATTGTAAGCTAAAATTCATGGGTGGCACAATGGATGATGCAGCATCACGAGTAATGATGTAATGAGCGTTAAATAAAGGATATCAGGGATCTCTCTCTTTTTTTTTTTTTTTTTTTTTTTTTTTTGACGAAGTCTCACACTGTCACTCAGGCTGGAGTGCAATGGCAAGATCTCAGCTCACTGCAACCTCCACCTCCTGGGTTCAAGCGATTCTTCTGCCTCAGCCTCCTGAGTAGCTGGGATTACAAGCATGCGCTGCCACACTGGGTGAATTTTTATATTTTTAGTAGACACAGGGTTTTGCCATGTTGGCCAGGCTAGTCTCGAACTCCTACCTTAGGTGATCCACCTGCCTCCGCCTCCCAAAGTGCTAGAATTATAGGCATGAGCCACCACGCCCAGCCCTCCTATTGTTTTAATACAGACATTGGACATTGTGATTAATAATGGTACTGCTACCTTTTACTATGGTAGGAGATACAGAATTAACCAGAAATGGCTCATCTGATAATAAAGAATATGAAGCCACAATTCCTGAACCATCTTTTTAGAGATGGTATTGGACACTATGAAGAATCTTCACATGCACTGAATAGACAATAAATAAATAAATAAATAAATAAATAAATACACAAATTTCTCTGCCTAGTATGGTAAGTCATCATAAATAATTGCTGTAATTTGGGTGGGTGCTATGGCTAATGCCTGTAATCCCAGCACTTTAGGAGGCTGAGGCAGGTGAATCACGAGGTCAGGGGTTCAAGAGAGGCTGGCCAATATGGTGAAATCCTGTCTCTACTAAAAGTACAAAAATTAGCCAGGTGTGGTGGCAGGCACCTGTAGTCCCAGCTACCTGGGAGGCTGAGCAGGATACGCTGTTGAACTCAGAGGGCAGAGGTTCCAGCGAGCAAAGATCATACCACTGCAGTCCAGTCTAGGTAACGGAGCGAGACTCTGTCTCAAAAAAAAAAAAACAAAAAAATTTGCTGTAATTCACATGGGTCCATTAATTTAGTAATACTTTCTTTAAAAATCAAATTGTTTCTACAAACAGGGACCCTGCAAAAAAAATATTTTTCCTTGAAGGGGTGGCCTGCCCCTCCACACCTGTGGGTGTTTCTCGTTAGGTGGAACGAGAGACTTGAGAAAAGAAATAAGACACAGAGACAAAGTAGAGAGAAAGAAAAGCGGGGCCCAGGGGACCGGTGCTCAGCTTACAGAGGACCCACGCCGGCACCAGTCTCTGAGTTCCCTTAGTATTGATAGATAATTATCTTTACCATCTTAAACATAAGGGAGTGGCTGGACAATAGGATCATTGTAGGGAGGAAATCAGCAATAAGACATATGAACAAAAATCCCTGTAACATGAATAAGTTTAAAGGAAAATGCTGTGCCTTGAGATGCATATGCAAACATCTCCATAAACCTTTTAGCAGCATTGCTCCAGCAAGTCCCACCTTATTCCTAAAGGTGGTTTTCTCCTTGCTCAGTAAGCAAAGCACACAATGGGTTTTACACCGAGATGTTCCATTGCCCAGGGATGGGCAGGATTTTTAACCAGCAAGCTGCCTTCAGGTACTTGTTTAACAAAGACACATCCTGCACAGCCCAATATCCATTAAGCCTTGAGTCACCACAGCACATGTCTCTTGCAAGGACAAGGTTGGGGGTAGGGTCACAGATTAACAGCATCTCAAATACAGAACAAAATGGAGTCTCTTATGTCTGCTTCCTTCTATATAGACACAGTAACAGGCTGATCTCTCTTTCTTTTCCCCACATTTCCTGAGTCCTACATGCTCTATAGGCAGCCCCTGAATGAAGATAATTCACATTTTCTCACCTTAATTTTATCTATAAGGTGAGATTTAAGGTCACCAGCTACAAGTGAAAAGAGTGATGTTTTTGAAGAGGTGTGAAAAGAGTTGGTGAAGATTTAAAACAATCACTAATGAGAATGGGACACAGTTCTGTTCTGGACACATAAAATGAATCATGGCCAGTTTTAAGAACCTGGTTAAGCGTGAAGACCATGAATCTGAACTGAGCAGTCTATATATTTGAGGAATTTTATTCAAGCAATTTTCAACAGATCATATATAAGAGCAGAAAAGACAGACAGTGAGATTAATTCTAGGCTTAGGACTGGCCAGATAGTTGCAGCAGAAGGACATGAATCCAAGGGTATTAAGAGAGATTTGGGTGATCAGTCATGGGTTTCAAGATGAGTGGTAACGTAACGTAAGAGAGAAGTAAACTAGTAGTTCTTGAAGACAAAACCCAGAGTTGCACCAAAGGTAAGGGATTTTTAGGATAAGACAGCAAGAGGTACAGAAGAGTCAGGTGCCAGCACCTTCTATGACTTTGAAAAGAAACAGGGAGTTCAAGGTTGTATAAACAGACATCATAAACCTCCTAAGGGGAAGCTTTTAGCCTCAAAGATTTGTGAGTAATTGTGCATTACTTTTCTATTGATGCTGTTACAAATCACAGATACCTAGAGGCTTGAAACAACACAAACTTATAGTTATTGTGGTCAGAAGTTCAAAGTCAGTTTCACTAGACTAAAGTGAAGGTGTCATCAGAACTGCACTCCTTCTTGAAGCTCTAGGGGAAAATCTGTTTCCTTGCCTTTTCCACTTTGTAGAGGCCACCTGCATTTCTTGGCCCAAGGGCCTTTCTGCCATTTTAAAAGTAGTATCCTTTCTCCTCTCTAATCTCTGCTTCTTTCCTTATAATTTCTTTCCCTCGAACTCTTATCTTTCTACTTCCCTCTTCTAAGGACCTCTGTGATTACAATGGACCCATCCAGATCACCCAAGATAATCTCCCCCAGCTCAAGACCCATAGCTTCATACATGTCTCTTTTATCATGTAAGGTAACATATTCACAGGTTCTTGGGAATGGGATGAGAATATCTTTGGGGGTGGACACCTTTCAGCCTCCCACAAATAGTGTATTGAAAGAATGAATATTTCTGCTTGGAGTGCTCTGGGGGCATTTGTATTCACCAGACAGGGCAGGATTTTGCTAGGGCAGGAAAAAGGAAAATATATCTATGTCAACATTGAGCCCCGTCACAGAACAGTGGAAGAGATTCAGCAAGAGGAGTCTCTAATGGAAGCTTCCAGACAAAATGGCTGGGCTTCATATTGTTTATTTCATCAGTAAAATAAAGTAAATTTGCAATGCCTGAGAAGTAATTAGTTATTTATTTCATGTTTGCATTGTTTTTTTCATTTATAAAAAAGAGTGCTATATTTTAGGACAAGCTTCATACAATTGAAACTGAAAGCATTCCTATTTCCTTGAAAATGTATTAATTTGGATTCTGAAACTCAAGAAAATTACAGTATAGTGAAAGGCAATGTGTCTATATTTCAAAGATTGCATAATATTTGTATTTTTCAGACTCATGCTGAATAGAATGAGAAAGCCAATATCATTTATGTTAACCTTTAAATGGTACTTTTGCAAGAAAGTTAAAAAAAAAATCCTAGAAAAATTCTGGATATTCTAGCTCTTGGATGAATAATGTCCATAATTGGCAAACTATTTCAATAAAGTACACTGTTATTATTTTATTACTAAACTGTCAAAATTTAATTTATTTAGATAAATTGATCTGAAATTTACTGAAGAGCTGATGTCGGTTAGTACTGGTGACTTGAACAGTTAAAGACTCAGTGTGGCATAACTTCAGCCTCTTCTCATTGCTGGTCAAGGGTAAATTTTTTAAATCTTTTCCTTTAATTTTTATCAAAAGTGGTACCAGGTCCATTTGGGATGAAGCCTACTTTTTGTTGTTGTTCTTGTTGTTTGTTTGTTTTTGTTAAGACAGAGTTTCGCTCTTGTTGCCCAGGCTGGAGTACAATGGCGCGATCTCGGCTCACTGCAACCTCTGCCTCCCAGGTTCAAGTGATTCTCCTGCCTCAGCCTTACCCAGTAGCTGGGATTACAGGCATGTACCACCACGTCCGGCTAATTTTGTATTTTCTTAGTAGAGACAGGGTTTCTCCATGTTGGTCAGGCTGGTCTTGAACTCTCGATCTCAGGTGATCTGCCGCCTTGGCCTCCCAAAATGCTGGGATTACAGGTGTGAGCCACCGCGCCTGGCTGGGATGAAGCCTACTTAATATAACCTCGGTTTTAAGCTTTTCATCTCTTAGGCATTTAACATCATTTTTTTTTTCTTTTTAGCAGAAAAAGTTAAAACCAAAAGGAGAACGATGAGAGCAACCCCCCTGCTCTCACCATTGACTGAGCTATGAGATGGGAAATTGTATGGTAGCCTCTCACTGTTATTTCCAACCTGTGATCTAACCATGAGAAGCACTTTCATCCACAGTGCCAGTTTCATCTTCTCTATTAGCAAAACTTACAGGAAATAGTATGAGTCTACCTGCCCCTCTAGTACTATCAAAGCATCAGTAATTTGTCTTTCAGGAAGACACAGGAGATGAATTTCTGTTTTCTTCTTCAATATAACTAAGAAAAAGGATGTAATATAAATGTAAAGAGTTTATCTTTTTCTTTCTGGCTTTTCTTATGCAGCCTTCTTTTTCACCTTATGTGCCTTGTAGCCAAATGTCAGAAACTTTTCAGTCAAATTTTACAAAGCTATAAATAACCTATAAATGTTGGGTAAATAAATTTTTTTCCAAGTATGAGACAGTCCATCAGATACTTCACCCACAATCTATAGGAAGTTAGTTTAAATCTGGGGTCTGGACAGAGAAAGTATAGGGTCAGTAGGGTGATTTTATTATTTCACAGTGCATAACCAAAGTGAAAATGAGAGCTTTGTTTTGGGTTGAGTTTTATCATCTTACTATGGTGAGATTCACTATCCATTGATATTTGTTAAATCAACTATTACATTGTCTGGGTGTGCTACAGTTTATTTATCCATTCGCCTGTAGAAGAGCCTCTTGGTTGCTTTCAAATTTTGGCAATTGTGAAGAAAGCTGCTATAAATGAAGCTACCAAAAAACTACAGTAATCAAGACAATGTGGCATTGGCAATAGAATAGTTAGAAAAACAGAACATAATAGAGAACCAAGAAATAGAGTCACATAAATATAATCAATTGATCTTTGACAAAAGAGCAAAGGTAATGCAATGGAAAAAAAATTCATTTTTTTTTTTAACAAATGGTGCTGGAAAACCTGGACAGCCATGGGCAAAACAAAAACAAAAACATCCAGACACAGATCTTATACCCTTCACAAAAATTAGCTCAAAATGGATCACAGACATAAATGGCAAATAAAGAACTGTAAAACTCAGACTGGGCACAGTGGCTCATGCCTGTAATTCCAGCACTTTGGGAGGCCAAGGTGGGCAGATCACGAGGTCAAGAGATCGAGACCATCCTGGCCAACATGGTGAAACTGTGTCTCTACTAAAAACACAAAACTTAGCTAGGTGTGGTGGTACGTGCCTGTAGTCCCAGCTACTTGGGAGGCTGAACCAGGAAAATCACTTGAACCTGGGAGGCAGAGGTTGCAGTGAGCCAAGATCGTACTACTGCATTCCAGCCTGGCAACAGAGTGAGACTCCATCTTAAAATAAAACAAAAAGCAAAACGTGAAACTCCTAGAAGGTAACATTGGAGAAAATCTAATCCAAATCCTTGGGTTTGATGATCAATTTTAGGGCACAGCCCATAAAATAAAAAAATTGATACACTGGACTTCATTAAAATTAAAAATGTCTGTCTCATGAAATACATTGGCAAGACAATGAAAAGACAAGCCATAGACTGGGATAAAATATTTGATAAAGGACTCTTATCCAAAACATACAAATAATTCTCAAAACTCAAAAATAAGAACTTTAAAAACCTAATTTTAAAAAGGACCAAAGATTTTAGAAGATACTTCACCAAAGAAGATACACAGGTGGCAAGTAATTACATGAAAATACGTTCCAAATTATATATCACCAGGGAAATGCAAATTAAAACAACAATGAGATATCCTACACACCTATTAAAATGACCAAAATCTAGAACATTGACAATATCAAATGGTGACAAGGATGTAGAGCAACAGGTACTCTCGTTTACGGACAGTAGAAGTGCAAAATGACACAGCCACTTTGGAAGACAGTTTGATAGTTTCTTACAAGATATATTAATATACCTTCACGTATAACCCAATAATTGTGCTTTTTGGTATTCACCCAAAGGAGTTGAAAGCTCATGTCTACACAGAAGCCAACACATGAATGTTTATGCCAACCAGCATTTTTGAATACAATAAAATAGAAATATCTAGAAACGTTTAAAATAGTAAAAGTGTGCATTGTTTCCTGACATTTCATTTTGGAGGCAGTAGGTAAGTTCGCATATATGTTTGTGCTCTGTAAAATCATATGTTTAAAATACATTTTAAACACATGATTATTTTAACACATTGGGGTTTCTTGGGAAAATATTTCAATGGTATTTTCTTTGTACAGGTAAACTCTGAGTAGACTGCATGAGGAATGAGTATCATGAATTGATACTGAATAAACAGGATCCATCTTGTTAAAATTCCTATCTAGGTACAAAATGAAAACTGCAGGCAACACCCGAGAGACATCGTTGGAATATACTTGTGAGCTTTATGCAAAATGAAATTGTCCCTATAAATTTCTGTGTCCTATTGTCAGTCTGTTTTCTCTAGCAACTCTTTTCTTAACCTCAAGATTAATATATAATGCAAATATTTATATCAATAAAGAGCAATGTATTTAGTCATTGATATATTCAATGATATATTTCATTGAATAGTAAGTTCTCCTGTTGTTGCTAGTAAATATAGTTTTAAGAATTTAATCAAAATATAGTATTTAATAGTCATTCTTCAAATACGAGAATGACTTTTAAGAGAGAAGTGAGTTAAAGGATGCTGTCTCTTCATCACTAGGTCCCAGACTCCTTGGAATAGAAACCCAGATTCTGACACAAGGTGCAAATCAAGTTTTTGTCCTGGAAGAAGAATAAAAAAGGCCGTTCCCTCTAATTTGGGAGGATAGAAATACATCATCACAATCCAAACAGTCAAATTAGTGGGAGAGAAAGTAAGATGCTGACCCTGACACACAACTGGGCAATTTACTACCCCAAAATTAGCCTTCTCTATTGCTGTTTCACAAATAAAACTTCTTTAAAAGATTCTTGGCATGGCGCAGTAACTCATGACTGTAATCCCAGCACCTTGGAAGGCTGAGGTGGGTGGATCATGAGGTCAGGAGATCAAGACCATCCTGGCCAACATGGTGAAACCCCATCTCTACTAAAATACAACAAATTAGCCAGGCATGGTGGTGCACACCTGTAGTCCCTGAGGCAGAAGAATTGCTTGAACCCAGGAGGTGGAGGTTGCAGTGAGCCAAGATTGCACTATTGCACTCCAGCCTAGTGACAGCAAAACTCCATCTCAAAAAAACAAAACAAAACAAAATTTCATATTTTGCAAGTCTCTTTGCAACATGTGCAGCATATATATATATATATATATATATATATATATATATATATATATAGTAAGAACCAGAGCAGGAAGCTTAAGACTGGAAATTTAAATAGATGCTCAAGGAACTGCAAAGAATTTTTAAAAAATGGATTTAAAAATTATTCAGGTATAATAATCTGAGTCATTAATAGTAATAAGCTAAGTAAAAGTAATTTTAATGTGTTAAATATATTACCTTGACTAATTAGTAGACTCAGAATAAATTTATATTGAGAAGTCTAATTCAATGTCTTAGTGAATATTTTAATGGTAGTAGTATATGATAATCCCTAATAAAATTATCGTTTAAGTTGAGTGCTGAACAAAAGTGAGTGTTATGAAATTCTTGTTGCTTTTGTGTGGACTTAAGTTTTAAAACACCATAGGAAATGGGTAGTGACAAGGAGAGTTGCTTCTAGAGAACAAAAAGACAGAGGATATCAGGAGAAAGATAGCCTGAAAAATTTTTGTAAATTACATTTTCAAGTTTAATTTTGAAACTGACTCAATTGTTTCATAGAACTGATGTTTATGGGTTTTTTAATGAATAAACATAGAAATTGACCCTCCCAGTCTTAAAAGTTGAGAAATTACATCTGTCTTGTCTGAGTTCCTTTTTCTGAAAAACAGCCATCAGGACTCTCAAAGAGTATCAAGGAAGTAAAACTTAAACCAGATCACCACATCTGGACAACAAGATGTCAGACCCCTAACCTGTCATAATTGCCTAAGTGACCACTGCTTCCTGTTGGCCAATTTATCTTCCTTATTCCTACCTAACTCCCATTTTCCTGCATGTAGTTACATTACTTCCCTACTATATAAATCCCTAATTTTAATTGGTTGAGGATATGGATTTGAGACTGATCTGTTCTCCTCAGCTGCAGTACCCAAATAAAGACTTCTTCCCTGGCAATACTTGTCTCCGTGATCGGCTTTCTGTGCAGCAAGCAACAGGACCTAGACCAGCCCCTTGGCATTTTGGTAACAATTTTATCTAAAATGTTTACATGTAGGGTGAACAAAATGGGTATTTCTTCATCACATTTAAATCATACTCAATCTCTCAACAAAATGACTGAAGTCTTGGGTTTGTTCATCTTTTTGTTCATGTTTTCCAAAAGTTTTTATCTGGCTCTTTTACTGAAAATTCTTTGAGTAAATTTATTTCTCTGGAAGCAAAGGGAGGAAAAAAATAATTCTGATCATTCATCTGTTCTTTGGAGACTGAACCTAAGGGTAAAGCGCAGTGGAAATCACCCTAACAATGTAAACACTTTCCAGAGGACCTAATGATTATCTTTCTCCCTGCTGCATTCTCCAATACCCTGATCCATCAGACCTGAAAATGTAGAATAGAAGCCACAGCATGTGGGCAGAGCTGCCCACTCAGAGGCAGCCTTCCTACTCTACTGTGTACCTTGCTGGCTAAGTGTAGCTCTCCTTTGATTATACTGTGTGTAATGAGCCTTTTACCCACCATACCTTCTCTTTACTTTTTGGAGTAGGTTACTTGTACCAGTAGTCCACAGTCAGACATACTGTACCTGTCAATCAATCCATATCCTGTTGTGGTACCAAGTCTGTGAAAGACTCAGTGCTGAAGCTTTCAGGAAGAACACCAGAGCTAATGATAATGAATATTTATTGAGCTATTACTATGTACTAGACTCTAAGGTAGGAGCTTTACATGCATGCATTCATTTAATACTGTCAGCCATCCAATAGGCCATTGAACCAATTTTATAATAACATAATGCTGAGAAACAGAGGCTCATATAGGGAAAGTTTACCTCACAGAGCTAGAAATAAGTAAAGTCTAGGTTTGAACATAGACAGTATATTAGCCCATTTTCATACGGCTATGAAGAAATATTTGAGACTGGCTAATTTATAAAGAAAAAGAAGTTTAATGGACTCACGTTTCCACACAGCTGGGGAGGCCTCACAATCATGGTGAAAGGTGAAGGAGGAGCAAAAGCACATATTACATGGCTGCAGGCAAGAGAGTGTGTGTAGACAATTGTCCTCTATAAAACCATCAGATCTTGTGAGACTTATTCACTACCATGACAGCAGCATGGGAAAAACCCACCCCCATGATTCAATTGCCTTCTACCAGGTCCCTCCCATGACACATGGGGATTATGGTAGCTACAATTAAAGATGAGATTTGGGTGGGGACACAGCCAACCATATCAGATAGTATGATAGAGTATATGGTCTTAACCGCTACTTGGTACTATCTCACTGTAAAGAAGAGAAAGAAAAAATATCTAATGATGTGTAATTTTGAAATTATAATGACACATATAAATGTGATGAAGAATGTCCAATTATCCAAAATAAAATGTGGAAAACACCATGAAATGCTGGTGCAGGAGCTGAGAAGTTACAATGCAATTTCTTGTTTCTCCCACTTTGTGCTGGGACAAGGCTGTGTCCCATCCTGGGTCTGTTCAAAGAATGGTAAGAGAAAAAAGGAACTTGAACATGGGTCTATGGAAACAAAGAATCAGACCCACAGATACTTCAGATACCAAAATCAACCAAAAATATATTCAATGTGTTTAATATAATGCTATTGAGGGAGAAGAAAAGGAAAAATCAGCTAGGTAGACAGCTAGGGCTAGTCCTCAGAGAGGCAGCCTGCCTGAATAATCACAGCTACAGGCAAAAATAAAGCAGCCAGGGGAAAACTCAGACTGCGGATGCACAGATAGAGTCTAGCATAGAAGCATGTTGTTCTTTGTGTGATTAGCAGGCTCACAGGAAAAGTTTCCCCCACTTTTCAGACATGTGCATGGTGGGCTCCATGGGAGTTTCATGGGGAGGGAAAGGGGGGCTTACCTAAAACAAACCCACAGTTATCCACAAGAGAAGCTGCACTCTGTGCTTTCCTAGAGACATACCCACAACTACATAGATAAGAGGGAGTTATGCAGACAGCTTTACAGGTAAGACGAGTTACTCAAACAGCTACAGAGATGAGATGAGTTTCTTATAAAAGCTTTTAAATTCAACTGTAAAAGCAGCAACTCACTCGGGCTCCCTTTCTGCTGCAGACAACTTTCTTTCACTTATTAAACTTTCACTCCAACCTCAACCTTTGTGTCCACACTCCATAATTCTCTTGGTTGTGAGACAATGAGCTTGGATAACACCTCAGATATCAAGACCATTGACCCTAACCCATTTCACTATTACATTATAATAATTATAATACTATTATTTTGTATTGTATTAAATACATTGTATATAATATTTAATACAATAAAAGGGAAATAATTGTAAGTATGGATTAGGAACAAGATACTATCAAATATAACTGGATAAATCTGAAAAATTGTCAAATAGAATTTACATAAATTTTCAAAATACTAGCATGGAGCTTGACACACAGATTCTAAAATACATAGAGAAGAGCAAAGGCCCAAAATTCACTATAATGCTCTTCAGGTAGAATATTTGAGAAACGTAGAAAATATCATTATGTACTTAAAAGCTCTAGTATTTAAAATGTGTGGCATTGTTGCAGAGGTAGACAGACCAATGCAATTGAACAGAAAACAGACATACAAATCCATTCATGTGTGACATCTTAATATGACAGTGACGAATTGCTTATCAGAAGGGGTAAGAATCCTATTCAGTAACTGCTGAGGGGATAATTGATTACTTTGTACCATGTACAAAAATCAATTCTTGATGGATTCATGATTTAAACAGGAAAGCCAAAATTTTAAGACTTTAGTAAACATTGAAGGACAGATTTATCACTTTGCAGAAAAACATTATGTCTTATTCAAGACACAAACAGTGCAATCGTTTTTTAAAAGTTTGATCAATTTTACTAAATAAAATTGGAATTTTCTGTCTATCAAAATATACCACAAGGTAAATGATAAAAGCCAAAAACTGGTAGAATATATTTGTAATGCATGTAAACAAAAAGGATACATAGTCAAAACATGTATGTAACTGAAAAGAAGCAAGAAAAAGACAATCCAACATAAAAATGAGCAAAATCTATAAACAAGCATTTCACAAAAGGGCAAAACTCAAGCAGCTCTAACTCATTTTAAAGGCACTCAATATCATTAGGACTCAGAAAAGTTAATGTGAAAAAATACAATTTCACACTCACATATTATCAAAGATAAAAGTTTTACAATACAAGGAGGCATGTACAATGGCACATTCCTGTCATCTCAGCTACTTGGGAGGCTGAGGCAGGAGGATCACTTGAGCTCAGGAGTTTGAGGCTGTGGTAAGCTATAATCACACTGTGAATAGCTGCCGCTGCACTCCAGCCTGTGCAACATAGTGAAACCCTGTCTCTATTTAAAATTTTTTTTAAAGTTTCATAATACCAAGTGTTGGGGAGGATAAGATGTACAGCAATTGAGACATATAAATAATAATGTAACTGTAAATTAGTACAATCACTTTGAAGAAACAATCGACATTACCTACTAAAACTATTAATAAGTATACACCATATCCCATGGATTCAACTCATATATATATACACACACACATATATATAAGTCAAATATATATATTCTAGTGTGTGTATATATATAACTCTAGTGTATATATATATACCCTAGTTTGTATATATATATATACCCTAGTGTGTATGTGTGTGTGTGTGTATATATATATACCCTAGAAAAGCTCTTATGCATGAGCAAGAGGAGACATGTAAGTAAAGAAATAATAATAATAAAATTTTATGGCATTAGGAAAAAACCCAAAGCCTGGGAATAAACAAACCACGCACTGATTGGAAAATAGATATATGAGTATTCTATGTATTCAGTGGAAAACTGTCATTTGAAATGAATTAGCAAGAGCAACGCTCATCAACATAGATGATCCTCACAAATGCAATGATGTTACGCAGATATAAACTTCATAAATATTCAGAACTAAACTCTTAGAAGTGCATGCATATCTATTAAAAGTAAATGAAAACCAAATGGGTTATAAACACAAAATCCAGGGTAGAAGTTGGGAGTGAAGCAGACATCTATGATTGGGAAGGGAACCCTGGGGACTCAAGAGTTCTTAACACAGGTGGTAACACCCTTTCAATGGTTATTTTAAGTGTCAGCTTTACTGGGCCATGGGAATGCCCAAATAGCTGGTTAAACATTATTCCTTGGAGTGTGGAGAGTCTTCTGGAAGAGATTAGCCTTTGAACTGGTGGACTGAGTAAAGCACATAGTCCTCCCCAATGGGAGTAGGCATTACTCAATCTATTGAGAGCCTGAATAAAACAAAAAGGTAGAAGAAGATTTAATTTGCCCTTGGACTGACTGCTTAAACTGGAACATAGATCTCCTTATGACCAAGGAGCTCCTGGTTCTCAAGCCTTTAGACCTGGACTGGAATTTATACCATTGGCTCTCTGGCGGTCTAACTGCACCACAAGCTTACCTGAGTCTCCAGCTTGCAGATGGTAAGTTGTGGGATTTCTCAACCTTCATAATTATGTGAGCCAATATCTTACAATAAATACCTCTCCCTCTCTCTCCTTCTCTATTGGTTCTTTGTCTCTGGAGAACTCTAATATAATCCTCTTCTGGGTCATTTTAGAAATTCATGATTAGAAGTGCACCATTGGCATTATTGGACTTCAAAATATCTTGCTGAACTAAACCCTTACAAATATGAATTTGTAGTATTTTAGTACATAATACTGAGCTTTTAATCCATAATAATATTGAATTTGTATAAGAAATTACTCTAAATTTTTTGTAATAAAGAAAAACTTACTGAGAGGGAAGCTTCAACGGAATAAAGACAATATCTTGAAACTATTTAGTTTTAGTCTGCACATCTTACACTTTCTATTCAATATATTCTAGCATTTCTAACTATGTATGTAATTGAAAAGAGTTTCAGGTTACAGTACACTAATGATAGCATGCTGTGCTATACAAAGGGAATAATTTTGGCACTATAACTTTAAATATAGCTTAGAGCATCATTTTAGAGACCATGATTCTTCCTCCTTTTCTCCATTTTAGCAATCCGTAATTTTCCGTGATTTTTAAAAATTGTGTGTAGGTAAGTTTGTTATGAATTTTATTGCCAGATAATGAAAACATTTATTATTTCAAACTGTGTGGTACCCAGACAAGTGGTTACTTCACTATAATTTATTACAACTACTATATATGCCATCATATCTGTGTCAAATCTTCCATAATAAGGGAAGGACACTTTCTTAAGATAGTGCAGGAACAGTTTAAGTAATTTTTTTTTTTATGAAGTCTTACTTTGTCTCCCAGGCTGGAGTGCAGTGGCCCGATCTCGGCTCACTGCAAGCTCCGCCTCCCAGGTTCAAGCCATTCTCCTGCCTCAGTCCCCCGAGTAGCTGGGACTACAAGCGCCCGCCACCACGCCCGGGCTAATTTTTGTCTTTTTAGTAGAGACGGGTTTCACCGTGTTAGCCGGGATGGTCTCGATCTCCTGAGCTCGTGATCTGCCCGCCTCAGCCTCCCAAAGTGCTGGGATTACAGGCTTGAGCCACCGTGCCTGGCTGAGTAATCTTTAGATATTTGTTTGACATTCTGTGATGAAGTCAGTAGCAAAGTGCTGAAGGGAAGGGGGAGGGATAGGGAGTCCATGGAGACGTGTGTGAGAGACATATCAAGGGACTAGGACTAAAGCACACTTCTAGGAAGGGATGAGGGGACCCTTGACAGCCTTCTCCATTCCTAGACCTCTAGTCTGCATCTGGGCACCTGCTGCAGATGGTGATGGAGGGTGAGGAGGCTCATTTTCTAAAAAGTCTGTAAGTCCTTCTTTTAAAAAATCCTGGCCGGGCGCGGTGGCTCAAGCCTGTAATCCCAGCACTTTGGGAGGCCGAGACGGGCGGATCACGAGGTCAGGAGATCGAGACCATCCTGGCTAACACTGTGAAACCCCGTCTCTACTAAAAAATACAAAAAACTAGCCGGGCGAGGTGGCGGGCGCCTGTAGTCCCAGCTACTCCGGAGGCTGAGGCAGGAGAATGGCCTAAACCTGGGAGGCGGAGCTTGCAGTGAGCTGAGATCCGGCCACTGCACTCCAGCCTGGATGACAGAGCGAGACTCCGTCTCAAAAAAAACAAACAAACAAACAAAAAAAATCCTCCATGGCAATACCAAAAAGAGAATAATGTATCACTTGCTTTCCACCACATATTTCTCCTTTTAAAACTTTTATTTTATTTTTAATTGACAAGTAACAATTGTATATAGGGTATAATGTGATATTTCCATGTATGTATACATTGTGGAATGAGCAACACCAGGCTAATTAGCATATTAATCACTTCAGATACTTATTTCTTTGTGCTACCACAAATTTCATTGCTGAAAATCAGCAGCTCAGACATCTGAAATGTCACCCTGCTAAAATCTTTGCGCAGTTTAACACACCATTACATGGAAAGGTTGAGAAATAGAGAAATATCAAGGTGTGGCCTGCAGGCAACACAATGCGCGTGCAGTCCCAGGCAGGAGATTCTGGAATTGGATTTAACAAGTAAGGCTCTTAAGTCTGTCAGGGAGACAGGCAAGACACTCCCTGAATGTTGAAAACAGTAAAGGACTCAGATTTTGGAAGGGAGGCTCAGAGCAAAAAATACCTGTTATTGCCCCAAAGTGACCAAAATAAGGATCTTGGGGCAAAGAGGAAGCAAGAAAAAGTCACATTTCCTGGAGCTAAGTGTAAAGGCTGAAGTACAGTATCCTAACTGCATGATAGAACCAGATCAAATAAAGCAGAAATGTGATAATGTTTACTAGAACTCAAAAGCATAATTTATCAGTGATAAAACTGAAGATAGATAATCTAATAAACATAATTGACTTTATATTTATCGTTTGCCTGACATTTTAAGCTGTACACTGTTTTTACAGATTATGTTGATTAGAGTGGTAAATGGAAGTGAAAAGACACTGAAGAAGAAAAATAATCTATTACAAAAGGATCCTCAGGGCAGGAAAAAGAATCTTTTATTTTACTGTATGTACTATTTTTGTATGAAATAGTCACAGTGCATTATCAGATTTAAATAAAACTTTCCATTGCCAACAGCAAATTCATTTATGTAGCTTGCTTTGTCACTAATGAATATCTGTTTTTTTTGTTTGTTTGTTTAATATTGGGAAATATTTTACTTGAAAAAGAGGGTTTTCAAATATTTAAAATATAAGCAAATGGTTATTTTTTACAACCTCTTATAAAAGTGATACATCCCATGCTATAAATATAGATTCAGATCCACCTTCAAGTCAGAAAATTGTCTTCTATCACAAACATTTCCCAAATGTTCAGAATTCTACTTTGACAGCTTAGCGCTGAGAATCAGAAGAATAGAATTTCAAGCAGCATTGATATTTGAGGACTAAATTAGGGACATCTCTCCAGATTAGTGTCTCATAAAATTTGCCAAATGTTAGACATAGAGTCTCGGCAAAAGCATTATCTTGAGAAACAACCTTTGAATATTCAAACGGTTTTTCTTGAGAAGTAAGAAGGATATGGGCTCAGTTGGTTGAACAGACACTTTTTCTGTACTCAGCTAATTGCACACAACATTTTACATGAAGCAATTAGGAATCTTCTGTTATCAGTTGGACCCATACTGCAGTATAATAAGCCATTATTGTTGAGTTAGCCCAGTTCTTACCAAGTTCAACTTAAAGTATACAAAATAAGGATCTACCTGAAGATTATATGAGATTATTGAAGAGCATACAGCATTTACCAGATTCATTCTTGTATATTCCTAGGGTCTGCATGGAGGGCAGAGGACACCAAGTGTGAGGGAGATTCACAGTATCTCTCTCATTTACTGCCTATTCAACACATTTCAGTGCTTCATGCTCAGTCCCAACAAATTACATCTTTCAAATGATATTCAGTCCTATTAATAAAAACACAATAACAGGGGAAAAGCTTTTTGTTTCTTTCTCTAAAAGTCCAAACAGTTCAAATCCCAGATTTGTGCCTCTTTGGCTGCTGGTCATTGGATATGGTTACGGTCTATGTCTTCATCTCAGTATGTACAAAATAAGTGAACAGATGACCTCTGGGGTCAGTTTTGCTTAGCAAGAGCTTTGCTTTCTATTTATAGAGAGTAAAGAACTATAGCAGAGAATTATAATGTATTGGAAGGAAGAACGAGAGTTTGATGTTGTCCAAAGAGGCTGTATGATTAGACAGGAGGCCACAGATAAGAGACACAAATTACAACTCTTCTTTATAAATTAATATAACTTTGTAACCTTTCTCAATAGTGTGAAATTTTTATATTAAAAAGCTTTTAAATCTGATCTATGTCATGGAGACTACAGAAAACAAAAGAAAAACAGCTGGGCGCAGTGGCTTACCCCTGTAATCCCAGCACTTTGGTAGGCCGAGGCGGGCAGATCACGAGGTCAGGAAATCGAGACAATCCTGGCTAAAATGGTGAAACTCCATCTCTACTAAAAATACAAAAAAATTAGCTGGGAGTGGTGGCGGGCGCCTGTAGTCCCAGCTGCTCAGGCGGCTGAGGCAGGAGAATGGCGTGAACCCGGGAGGTGGAGCTTGCAGTGAGCCCAGATGGCACCACTGCACTCCAGCCTGGGTGACAGAGCAAGGCTCCATCTCAAAAAAAAAAAAAAAAAATACTACTACTACTAATAATTTTTATGAGAATAGACATGGGGCACTAAACTTTTGCTCCAAACAAGAAATCAATAATTTCCCTTCAAATAAAAAATACAATGCAATTACTGTATACATAGCCTTCAAACATTCCTAGCACTTGAAACAAAATACCATTGCTATGTTACCTAATGTATTGTTATTTAGGTGATTTCTATCAAAAACAAAAACAAACAAACAAAACCAATGCTTTTTTCTTCCATCCCAGAATCCTTACCAACCTTGAAAACGTAACTTTAGGAATGGGAGTATCAAATGACAAAACTGCAACAAATTTAGTTTAACGATCTATTTGGCTTTCGTTTGTAATCCTAATATTGAATAACACCTTGCTCTATGATATAGAATGAATGTTCTGTTGGGCATGACAGAATGGTTGGTTTTTTGTACGATGGAAACAAAGAAACAGAACAAATTTTTCTTAAGTGAATTGGTTAACATCAGCTTAATACGGATCACTTTTCTTGTAAGGGTTAAAGCAGAAGGGACTTCCTTACTACTGACTAAGGTAGAAAGAACTCAGGTAGACCGAGCACTTTCTTATTGGTTGCTGTGAATCTCCTGTCTTCTGGGAAAACTAGTCTATTTGGGCATTTAACTGCTTTACCTAGCATAAATGACTCTATTTTTGGTTTGTTTTTGCCTGCCCAGGCCCAATTCAGGAGGCTAGTCTTAAAACAATGGCCCTCTATAAACTTTGTCTAACAGGAGAAATTTACTTTATATCACTATAACAGCAATATAGGACAAAAAGAATTAGATTTTGAGGACTCTTTGTGTGTGTGTGTGTGGGTTAGCCCAAATAATTTTTAAATAAAAGGAGAGTTGTACAAAGACATTTGTAGTGACAGTTTTTAAAACATCATGGCTGATACACTGATCCTATCAAATCAGGAGTCTGTCTTAATCCTCAGCAAATGGAAAGGGATTCCTTTTGGTTCAGAAGCTCTGGTCTAAAGATATAAGAACAGTGGTAAAACTTTGTAGACTCCAAAATAATACTATTTGTTAAATGCATAGTCCACAGGTACATTCAGAGCAGTATCAATTAAGGATTACCCGATAGCTATAATGAAAACATCAGTTTTTATTTTTTACAACCTCAGAAGTGGACTGATTACCTCTCATAATGAAATAAATGGTAAAAAAAAGAAATACTACATTTATTATTTGTCTATAATGGGTCAATCAATGTGTTAAATGGTTTGCCCATATTGCCATTTAGTTCTTAAATCACGTTTTAAGAAATGATTATTCTCATTTACAAACAAGTAAACTTGTCCAAGACCACATCAAAAGTAAAAAGTAAAGACCACATCAAAAGTAAAAAAAAGTAAAGAGTAAAAAGTAAAGGGCTTGGACAAAACTTGTCCAAGACCACATCAAAAGCTGGGATTTGAGAGCAGGCTTCTCTGATGCAACTGTCATACAGTCATCGCTCAGCATTCAAGGAGATTGGTTGTAGTGTGTCCAGAATTGGTGGGTTCTTGGTCTCGCTGACTTCAAGAATGAAGCCACGGACCCTCGTGGTGAATTGTACAGTTCTTAAAGATGGTATGTCTATAGTTCATTCCTTCAGATGTTCAGATGTGTCTGGAGCTTCTTCCTTCTGGTGGTTTTGGCTTCAGGAGTGAAGCTGCAGACCTTCTCAGTGAGTGTTATAGCTCCTAAAGGTGGTGTGTCTGGAATTGTTCCTTCTTCCTGTCCAGAGTTGTCTGTCCCTCTCGGTGGGTTTGTGATCTTGCTGGCTTCAGGAGTGAAGCTGCAGACCTTCACAGTGAGTGTTATAGCTCATAAAGGCGGCATGGACCCAAAGAGTGAGCAGCAGCAAGATTTTTTGCAAAGAGCGGAAAAACAAAGCTTCCACATTGCAGAACGGAACCTGAGCAGATCGCCACTGGTGGCTCAGGCAGCCTGCTTTTATTCCCTTATCTGACCCCACCCACATCCTGCTGATTGGTCCATTTTACAGAGAGCTGATTGGTCCGTTTTGACAGGGTGCCGACTGGTGTGTTTACAATCCTCTAGCTAGACATAAAAGTTCTCCAAGTCCTTACCAGATTAACTAGACACAGAGCACGGATTGGCGCATTTACAAACCTTGAGCTAGATACAGGGTGCTGATTGGTATGTTTACTAACCTTGAGCTGGACACAGAGTGCTGATTGGTGTATTTACAATCCTTTAGCTAGACATAAAGATTCTCCAAGTCCCCACTAGATTAGCTAGACACAAAACACTGATTGGTGCCTTTACAAACCTTGAGCTAGACACAGAGTGCTGACTGATGTGTCTACAAACCTTGAGCTAGACACAGTGTTGATTGGTGTATTTACAATCCTTTAGCTGGACATAAAGGTTCTCCAAGGCCCCACCAGATTAGCTAGACACAGAGTGCTGATTGGTGCATATACAATCCTCTGGCTAGACATGAAAGTTCTCCAAGTCCCCACCTGACTCAGCCTAGTGGATCCTGCAACAGGGCCATGGGCGGAGCTGCCCACCAGTCCCGCGCCAGGGGCCTGCACTCCTCAGCCCTTGGGCAGCTGATGGGACCAGGCGCAGGGGAGCACGGGGTGGCGCCCCTTGGGGAGGCTTGGGCCATGTGGGAGCCCACTGCAGGGGGCAGCTCGGGCATGGAGGGCTGCAGGTCCCCAGTCCCGCTCCGTGGGGAGGAGGATGAGGCCCAGCAAGAATTCGAGCATGGCGTGGGTGAGCAGGCAGTGCTGGGGGATCCACGCACCCTCCAAAGCTGCTGGCCCGGGTGCTAAGCTCCTCACTGCCTGGTGCCCGAGTGAGGGGCCTGCCCAGCCCATGCCCACATGGAACTTGCGCTGGCCCAGTGAGTGCAGCCCTGGTTCCCGCCTGTGCCTCTCCCTCCACACCTCCCCGTAAGCAGAGGGAGCCAGCTCTGGCCTCAGCCAACCCAGAGAGAGGCTCCCACAGTGCAGTGGTGGGCTGAAGGGCTCCTCAAGCCCCGCCAGAGTGGACGCCCAGGCGGCGCCCAGAGGGAGGGCTGCTAGCACGTTGTCACCTCTCAATAGGACCCCCTCACCCACCATGTATATCAAAATCTGCAGATTCTCAAGTCCTTATATAAAATGGTGTAGTATTTGCATAGAACTCACACACATCCTCCTGCATACTTTAAATCATCTGTAGATTACTTATAATACCTACTACGATGTAAATACCATGTAAATAGTTGTGATACTGTATTGTTTTTATTTGTATTAACTTTTTTGTATTTTTATTTTTATTTATTTATTTAAACATTTTCAATTCATGGTTGGTTGAATCTGTGGATATGGAACTTGCAGATACAGAGGGCCAACTGTACTCCTTTCCTGTATGTGCTATGAATATTTGTAGTCACAGGTGTAAGACCTAGTGTGTCTAATTTCTAGAGATAAAAAGCCTGTTCACTCACTTCTTAGTTATCTTCAGGAGAACTAGTTACTACCATCTACATTTTCTTGGCCATTATAGGTGTGTTCAGTTAATGTTTGTAGATAATTTTGAATCCTTCTTTAGATTGTAATAAAAATCTTATCCTATGTAATAGTTTGAGTGTTTTGAGTGTCCTTTTTACTTCCATGGAGACGATTTTAACTGCTTACAATTGAAGGTCAGGTCCACTTACAGTTAAATATGTTGTTCTTAGATGTATCTCCCACTGAGGTCAGCATCACATGGATCCGGAATTTCATATGAAGATGGGTTGTGAATTGGGTACTTTGCAAAATTCTATGCCAGCTCAAAATATAATTATTGTCAATTTTGGCAATCATCCTATTTTGTCAGTGTTAGTGTATGTGTTTCAATGCTATACTTGGCTTTACTGATCTTATCCCTCATTTTCACTGTCCTTGAACATGTTCATGTTATATTAAAGCTCTTTCTAGGGTGATAATTAATAACAACTTCATAATGTTGTTAATCTAGAAATCCAAGTGCATTTAATTCTAATTCTTAACAAAATCCAATAAATTTGATAACTCATAAGGGAAAATATATATGAAAATGTGGCCACTCTAAACCAAGGTATTGCTCATGATAGGCTACTTTATGCCATGGTAATAGATTAAGGCTTAAACCCCAATGGGTTACCAAAACAAACGATCATTTTTTGTTCCCACTACATGTTCACAGAAGTTTGATGGGACACTACCTCACATTGTCAGACAGGGACCCAGGCTGATGGAGCTTCCACCATCCTGTAGCTACACCATCTGAAACCATGCAACTTTGTTTACTATTGCAGGGCAAAGAGGAACTGAGGAACTGGAGAATCTTATACAGACTTTGACTGCTCCAGTTCTGAAGTCACATAGGTCACCACCATTTATACGTCATTGACTGGAAATAATCACAAGTCTCTACCTAACTGCAAGATGCCATTTAAATAAAAGGAAGTAAATGGCATACTTTGTGAGGCTTATTACTGCTACCACAAACAGGAACCACTTAGTTTCTACTGTATCTAACGAGGCAGCTTTTAAGGGCTCAGTAAAACAACATTTATCCTTTAGACTCTCCCCTAGATGCACAGATCATTCTCAAACATGTTTACTAAATTCACCTGTGAATGACACAACCTTGCTTCTTCACTTAAAGCACTTTAAAGTGACATAACCTGAGTGTTTTTTCTATGATATTGGTCATAACAACCAACCTACACTGTAATTTAGAAAATGGAAACTTTTAGAGAAAAAGTAAATGTCCTAAAGTAACAAAGCTAGTAAGTGGTGAAACTGGGATTTTTAAATGGGCCTCTCTGAAATGAGACACTTTCTTTTAACTAAAATGGTCTTCCTTCATATCACAACAGACTTAGATCTATGCAGCTTTGAAGGAGAGAAGCATAGACATCTTTTCCAAACCCCGGTTTCTGCCCAAATTAAAACAACTACAAGTTCTCAGCAATAACATTAGAATAGCTGACTTCTATTCAATACAAGGAAAATACCAATCTCTTGATGATTCTTTAAACAAATAACATCACGTATAAGAAACTGAGCTTTAGTCAGAAGATGATGAAAAATAGATGGTCCTTACATCAAACTAAGTAATTAGTAGAAATTGAAAGACTTCATTTAAATAAGCCAGCACGTTTTGTGTGTGTGTGTGTGTGTGTGTGTGTGTGTGTGTGTAGGGTTCTTACTTCCCGAAAACCTATGTTTGAAAACTCTGAGATCTAATCATTTTCAAATTCCCTCATGTAGAGATAGAAAGGAAATGTCACTCTGCTTTAAGTTCATCTCTTCGATATCTAGCTAAAATTTGAGAAATAAAAATCCAGTGGCATGCCAAATATGAATGTTGTTTGAGGTGTGTTAGATTCAGATAAACTCAGGACTTTTCCTCTAATAAAATGTTTGTTTTAATTTTGATAGATTTATGCCTAAAACTATTATGCTCTATTTGCTTTTAAAAAATACTAAATACATTTTTAAAGACTAAACGTGTTTTGAAAGATTGTTAGGAGCAGACTTTATTATGGTATGCAAATCTTTTTAAACCACTGATACAAAAAATTGCCAAAGAATTGATTTGGCAAACACATATTTTAGTATAATTTATTTCCCCTTGGAATTCACTTTAGTGACTAGGAATGTCTGCTAATTCTGTATTGTTTACTTGGCTTGCAATTCAGATTGTTTCCAGAACCCTACAAGACAGATGCTCAACGTCCAACATGCTAATACCTCACTTATCCAGATACCAACTACCTAGTAACCTCAAACATCCAGTAAAAGCAGAAACGTTGAAGATCAGCGAAGCCAGATAACACAAAATATACTCATTTGCTTAAGGAAGATCCCATCTGGGACATACTCAGAGTCTATTTGTTCATATTTTAGATAAAAATTTACTATAGTCAATAATGCGAATTACCAACTCAATTCAATAGAGGTATAGAATTTTAAAAGTACAGAAGGAGTTTATAGAGGCAGGTAGGTGATACCTACTTTTATATTCCTTTTAGTTGCTACACATGTAATTGTAGTCAGAGTAAGAATCAAAGGCCAAAGGTTGAGACTTCTATCTGATACAAGAGCACAAGTATTGACAGGATGTTCTTACCATGGCAAGTACACTTAGGTAACAGTGCAGTGGTAAGGAAAGGGCTGGAGGTGAATTGAATTGGATCAAACATTAAGAGTAAATTCTGGGGCTAACAGAATGCAGTAGGTTGAGAGCAGTAAATCAGCATAAGAGGGCTGCAATAGAAATCATGAGCATGGCATTGAAGTCAAACCACCAAAATCACAGTTCTTACATGTGTCTGTGTGACAGAAAACAAAACTTTGAAGGGATCAACGATGCATAGTTAAGTTTACAAAAAAGTTTTCTATGCCCTCATCACAATTTTCTAAATCAAGACAAGAAGCACCCAACACTCTGACATTAAACCAAAAGACGTGTATTTAGACATAGCACTCATCTTGCTGTTTCTTTACTTCTACACAAATATTATCAGTACTAGGTACTGTCCCCAGATAAGCCAGCGATCAAACTTTTTTTTTTTTTTGCTGTTGTAGTTGTTTTTTAAGAAGACTATTTTTTCTGTGGACAGGGAAGTGGTAGAGAACTGACACAAGAAAAGAAAAAGTATGAGATCATAAGACAAAACCAGTAAGCTGAGATTTTAAAACATTTCTAGTTCTTACAAATAGTGTCCAATGTGTCCTGAGCATTAAAAGATCTCTTTTATATGTATGTGTATATATATAAATAAAATAGGTGATATAAAATATATGTAATATAAATATATGTAAAATATTAAAGATACATAAATATATGTAAATATAAAAATATATAAATATATGTAAAATATAAAAAATATATGTACAATATAAAATATATGTAATATGCATAACATAATATATATATAAATGCAGGGTTTTTAAATCATATTTATATGGCATATATGTAAAATCACATATATATCTGTGTGTGTATATATATATGATTTTAAAACCCTGCATTTTTTATATCGTTGGAGTAGAACCAATCCTTTTGTTGATAACTAAAAACTAGCCACGGATACATTTGCCTAGATTTTTTGATTTATTTGTGAGCTGCAAAGGATGACAACAACTTCAGGACTTTCTTTGGCAATAAAACATAGTGAATATATTTAAATAAACAAATATTTAAATAAATACACAGTAAAGTATAATTAAACATTCTTTATAATGAAAACATTTGATTAAAATTATTCCTAAACTGAATATCAAGATTTTGATACTTACAAGAGATTATGGTGTCTGTGAAAGAATTGATAAATAGATCAATAGAAGTCAAGAAAGTGGTTTCTTTTGGAGAAGGGGTACAATGGGGATTTTGATTGCTACCAATGTCCAGTTTGTTGACCTGTGTGATAGTAAATCATTTGACTCTACATTTTTATTTTGCACATTTTTCTATTATGTCACAATATTAAAATCGTTTAAACTTAAGTATTCACAAATAATACGTGGGTGACTATTGTCAAAGACTATATGTATTATATTAAACATTAATAACTTTACAACTATAAAGATTTTTATAGCATTGAAGACTGAGGTCTTGAGTAACCACTGGTGTGCTATATTTCATCCTTTCCCTCCTGTTTCAGGAGCTTTGTTTCCATCTCTCCTGCATCATCATTTTTCTCTCTACAGTGGTTCATTTCCCAAGCAATCTGGGTATGTAGTGTTTCCCCTTTTGTTTAAAACAAAACAACGCAAAACTCCCTGATCCTTTGTTCTGCCACCACTCTCAGATTAACCTTTTGCTATGGTCTGAAATTCATTTCTCCAACTTCATTTCTTACAACCTCCAAAATTCATTTCTTACAACCTAATACCCAATGGAATAGTGTTAAAAGGTTGGGACTTTGGGGGAAGCCCTCACCAATGGGATTAATTCCCCTTATAAAAGAGGTTAATGGAAGCTGTCTTCTTCCTTCTGCCACGTGAGCACACATAGAAAGCATCATCTACAAGGAAGGGGTCCTCACAAGACACTGAATTTTCTGGCACCATACTCTTAGACTACCTAGCCTCTAGGACTTTACCTTTTGTTATGTATAAAGCGTCAGTCTAATTATTTTGTTAAAAGTATAAGATACCTTTATTTTCTGTTTCATTTCGAAGTAAAATTCCAAAAAGAATTGTGTAAACCTGCTGTCTTTACTTCCATTCTCTCTTGAACTCATTCCAATAAAGCTTTCATCACTACTCCACTAAAACTGCTCTTGTCGATTACTTGTGAACCTCCATATTAAATATAATTTTTGAAGTTTCAATTCTTTCTTGCTGAACCTATTAACTACATTATATAGAGTTGGCTGCTCACATTTTCTTCTTTGAAACACTCCACTTAGCATCTCAGTCACCATTTACCTTGGTTCTCCTCTGATTTGTTCCTTGTTTGTTTCGTTTTCATATGTAATAAGCCTAGTGGCCATGTTAACATGTTACATATCAACACTGGGCCAAGAAATAGTCTGATCTTGTTAATTTAGATCTCAACTGTCTCATCCGATTAGAAATTATAGTTTATATTTTAATCTCCCTCTACATCATGCTCTCATAGTGAATTGAGGTCAACATCTAATAACTGCTTCAATAATAAATTTAAATTTTATATCCTTTTATGATCTGCACCATTTTTCACCATTTATCCCATGTTTTTCACTGCCTTTAAAGTTTCTATTTTCATTGCTTCTGGAGTCTCCCTTGAGGCCAAGGAACATGTGTTGTCTTTAATTGGACTCAGTCATGTTTCTTGGCAGGAACCTAAAAGGGAGAGAAAAATGAGGAAGATATTGTCCATTTGAGAAATTAACTTCTATTTTTCTCATACAAAATTATACTCGTCAATATACCAAAAAATTATTAAGCACCTACGTGGTCCCAGATACTTGCTAAAGGCTAAGGAAACAAGGACTAAAAAATAACGCCTATTTTCAAATACTTTGCAAGCTAATAGAACTGTGTTTTGTTTTGTTTTTTTAATTGAGTCAGAGGAGCATTAATTCATTATAGATTTAACAATCTGTTCCATGAGAACATATTATTCATAACTTGGAAAAGCATAAGAAATTATTAAGTATTCTTTTAGTGAAGTGCTGAGCTTGATTCTATTGATTGGGCTATGTTACAACTCTCTTAGAGCAGAGGTTAATGAATAGATGTTGTCCAGCGATGATGCAAGTAATTCCTCTCTGGTGGAAAAATAACTCTAAAGGTTCATTTCTCCTTGAAACATTAACCAGTTTCATAAACTAGATACCTTATGTTGACATTCCTGTATTAAATTGCACATATATTTATTAATGGTAGTGTGTTAGAGTCAATTTAGACTAGCTCATAAGAACCAATTGTTTTATTTTTCAGGAACTTTGAAAGCTGGTTGACTTCATGATGGTGGGAGTATCTATACTACAAAAATCAACAGACACTACTAACTAGGTTTTTGTTTGTTTCCTGGAGAACCAGTTGAATCAATTTCAATGCTTATTGGTTCTCTTATTAATTGATAAGCTAAATAAAACTGCTCATTTAAGTATAACAGTTTAAGTAAAATTTTTAACATATGCTAATTTTATATCTTTATAAAAGCCATGATTTTAAAACTTTTGGAGATTATACTTTAACAGTTTATGCCTATTGCCTTTCACAAGAATCTGACTTTCACAGTCACTGGAACAAATACAGACTGGCTCAGTTGTACTGCTTTAAGATGACAGTGTAAGAGGTTACAACAGTAACAATTCATCTCAACCAAAGGGAAAGAATAGACAAAATAATATACAATTCCCTTACTCTCTTTATTTTTCTCATTGCAAATGCAAACATGAATTTAATTTGCAACATGATTGCTTAGATTTTGACACTTTCTTGATCTGGGTTGGGGAAAAAGTTAATGGAATAGGAAATAAAACTTGGGTCTAAGGAAGAGTAAAGCCCTCAAGTTCTACTTTATTTGAGGGTAATAATCCAAAATTCATTAGTACCTTTGTTCACTTGGCTATTCCCTTTTTTGTGTGTTTTTAGTTAGGATTGTCCTGGCGGAGACTGGAGATTTAGGGGGCAGAAGGAAAGCAGCAGCCATTTTGTAGCTCATATATGTTGCCATTTTATTTTTTATTTATTTATGTATTTATTTATTTTTAGAGATGGGATTTCACTCTTGTTCCCCAGGCTGGAGTGCAATGGCACAATCTCAGCTCACCGAACTCTACCTCCTGGGTTCAAGCAATTCTGCCTCAGGTTCCCGAGTATCTGGGATTACAGTCGTGTGCCACCACACCCAGCTAATTTTGTATTTTTTGTAGAGATGGGGTTTCTCCATGTTGGTCAGGCTGGTCTCGAACTCCCGACCTCAGGTGATCTGTCCACCTCAGCCTCCCAAAGTGCTGGGATTACAGGCATGAGCCACTGAGCCGGGCCCACATTGCCATTTGACTGACTCATCTCGGTGTGAAGCTAGGCCTGCAACTACTCTACCTTTCCCCTGAATTTTCCATTTTCTTCGACTCCTGGGCCATTTGTGTGTTTAATACAGAAAGTCTGGCCCAGGCTTCTATAAGACACTCAGCAGTGGCAACAAGAACTGACATAGGTGTCAGTTTTTCTTGTGGAATTCCAGCTCACACTTTTGGGTTCCATTTTGCTCTTGGTCTCCACCAATACACATTCATCTTCCCTTCCCAACTGACTGCTCTTAACAGACTAAGCTCCAGCATCAGATGTAAAGAAAACAGCTTTGCAGAAACTGTCTGTCCAGCTGCATAAGGCCAAATGTATATACATGTATATATCTCCTAGTGGTTATTGTTCTCTTGTTGAACTCTGAGCAATATAGTGTTCTTCAGAATGATAAGAAACACCTAAATTGTGGAATAAATGCCAGTGTAAGACTTTAAACACAATTATCAAAAATATCAGAGGCCTGGTCCTCCAATAGCAGTTGTCCACATCCCCAGTTGTATCCTGTTCCTCCACGCCCTCAAGTAACAGACAAGATGGAAAACACACAACATTAAGTGCTCTGAAGAAAATGCCAATAGATCTCAGATTATAAAAAGGGAGTTTAGGACAAGTTCCCCATTCTGTACCTGAGCAAATAGGAGGTTTGGAATAGAGTTGACCTTGTTAAATATGATAAGATAAAAGGAAATGACACCATAACTATGTAAAAATTTAGGTGAAAAAGTGGAGAAAAGAAACTCAGTTCTATAGGACAAATAAGCAGTTTAATATGGAGAAAAAGAAGAAAACATTTCATAACACATATTTATAGGAAAAATTAAAAAGAAAATAAAATCACTGAAACAAAATGAGACATTACACCAAAGGAATAAATGATGAATAATGCAGAGCTAAATAAATCAATTAGGGACAAAACACCACTTTGCTATAAAACTCATACATAAATTAAAAGAGGCAAAAGAACAACACAGCCATGACTGAAACCTAATTGGAAGCATGGAGGAAAGGAATGAAGACAGTCACAGTCACGGCAGAAATATATAACAGTGATAACATTTCATTTGAAAAAGTTTATAGAAATGGTGAATGGGTAACAATATGAAAGCTTAAAAGTATTCAATGAGTATGAAGTTGGGAAGATTATTAACAGTACAGAAAATGTATACAATGTTCTAATAGAGGGTAATGGATAGTTTCAAAGGTTTCAGACTAAAGGATTATAGTACTGATGCGCCTATTTGTAATAATAAAATAACAATAACAACAATAATAGTAGCTACTTGAAGATAAAATTCAGCCAAACAAAAGTAAATCAAAATAAAGAATTTAAGAGAAGATAAGCTATGGTAAACACTTCCGATAATCATTAACTTCAGAGCAATACCAGGCACTCTTCAATCTCTCTAAGAAGTCCCAACTCTTTTCTTCCAGTTTCTGAAATCCATGTTTTCCTCTCACTTCCACAGTTTATCCAGAACTGATTTTAAGTCAGCAAACTAGCAACCTGGACTAATTCCTTATCTTCACAAAATCTGAAAGTCCAAAAATTGTTGCTTGAATGTTTTCAATGAACATGCATTAATTTTCTTAAAAAGTATAATGTTTTTTAAAAAAGGAAATTCTATAATAAATACTACACACTGCCTGATAGAAACAAGAACTGTTAGGTTTTTGAACTTTTATATAATTGCTTGCTTTTTACATAGAAAAAATATTAGATCCTGAAATGACTTCTCTCATACTCAGATCTGTGTCAGTCTTAATCTACAGAATCAATCATTGGGTAATCTGGTACCTCAATCTTTAGGCTCCCTGCAAACCTGAGGCTTAAGTAGCTTTTCTGATGAAGTAAAGGGAGACTCAAGCCCACAGTTTCAGTAATTTATTTACTTTCTGAGATTGTTTTGGTATTTGTAGGTAGCTATTAGCCCAGAACAGTAGATCTGAGCATTTCTTTCTAAATAAAATCTTAGGACTCTGAGATAGTTGATGAAGTCTGAAAGTGCATTTCAATACACTTATTCACCAGGAGAATTTCAGTCATATTCTTAAAATTTAATAAGTCTAAAAACGTGGATTTAACGAAACTATATCTAGTATTTTTATCTGACTTTGTTGTGAAGGTCGGTAGATACCTAGCTAGCCAGATAATCAGAACCAGAAGGTCAAGCTATTTTTTTTTTTTTCAACCAAGAGGTCTTAAAAAACATGAAAACTATTTATCTTCACTAACAACAAATAAATGTAATTTTATGCAAAAATAAGAAAGTAATTTTTGTCTACCAGACTAGTATATGTCCAAAATAGTAATTTTGTTGAAGTTAGGAATTCCCAAATATTGATAATTAAATTTGGTACAATATTTCTAAAAACCAATTTGAGAATTGAATTATTCTAAGAACTTTGTAAAATTAGGGATGACTTCTTTCTCTGAGTTCTGCTTTACTATCATAACAGAAAGTTTAGGGTAATTAGAAGTTAACGTGTTAGTTTCGAATGTGGCACAATGAGTTGTGAGATAGCCCAAAATGTAGATTTTCAAAGGAATTTCTAGAAACTGTTTGCATGCTTCCAAAAAGTCCTTTCCATCAAGAGGATATTTTTTAAAAAGGCAAGAGTTGAATAGTTGTAAAGTTTTGCCAGAAGATTTCTTGGGAGAGAAGTGATGCCATATGAGTTCCCCACTCAGCCCACTTACATAACATGACACCCCCACAGGGATGTCCTCAAACCTGGAGATCTGGGTTGTAATGGGACCACTACTCAAATATGGCAACTCTTCTAGAGCTTGGAAAGGACAGTGGAGTGGCATCTGACTTCTGCCAGATAGGAAAGTGAGAGAGATGGACTGCCGAGTGGAGTTCAGAGCACAGGTGAGGTCCTATTTTGTGTTTGTCTATGCTTCCAGGATAGATTTGGACAAAATATGCATGAGTGTTGATTGTGGGTTATATGTGAAGCAGGTGAGTGAGAGGGCGAGCCTGGAGCTTTTTTGACTTCTTCCCAAGAAGACCAGCTAGGTATGCTGAGAGTTCAGAGTTCAACAGAGAAAGCCCATGGAGAATAGACAACTGGAGAACCAGAGGCTAAAGGTGAGGCCAAGGGCAAATAAATAGAATATATCAAGATAACGGAGCTGCAGTAGAAGCAACCTAGCAACAGAGTTTTCAAAAACCCAATGAAAGCCACATGTGAAATAAAGCTTAATTTATCTGGCATTTCCACAAAGCCAAAAGCCATATTCTGAAACCAATCAAATCAGAGCTTTCCGTCCCCATTCTCTCTTCCTTCTGCACTTCAATCCAAATGATCCTTAAGAATTTCTAGCAAGTTGGGAGAAGGGAAGTAATAAAAGAAACAACCGAAACACTCTAGTGCATGAAATCAGATATCAATTCTCTTCAGACTACACTTGGTGGCCAAGATGAAAGAAGCTTACATTTTAGTGAAGATGGATGTGTTATTCACATGTTGTAATTTCTGAATCAAAACTGTAATATGCATAGGACCATCTAGTACCCTAGAGAGACTAGACAATCACAGGGCTGCATGAGTTTTAGCCAGTGAAAGGGAGAAACATTTTCCATAGAAAAAAATTCAAAGTGACAGTGAGAAATGAAAAACTATATGCATCTCTGAACTTTTATTAAAGAATAATAAACACAGTTGTATACAAACAATAAGACATGGTTCAATACATTGTCAGAAAGCCCCCGTTCCTTTTAACCAACACACATATCAGTATATTACTAGACTCCACAAAGCCCCCTTAACGTGACATTTGAATCAATCACCTCTGCCATTGTAACCATTAACCTAACTTCTAACATCACAGATTAGTTTTGCCTATTTTTGAACTTTATATATAAACAGAATCATACACCCTTTTGGGTAATCATAAACTCTTTGCACTCTTTTGTGTCCAACTTCATTCACTCAGTGTTATGTTTGGAGGTTATTTTATACTGTTGCATGTACAAAAGTTGTAGTTTTCTTCATTCTCATTTCTATATAGTATTCTTCCATATCAACAGTTGGCAAACTCTGGCCCATGGGGCCAAATCTGGCTCACCACCTGTGTTTGTATGGTTTACAAGAAAAAACAGGTTTTACATTTTTTAAAAACTAAATAAAAAAGAGTGCTATTTCAGGACATATGGGAATTGTAGGAAATTCAAATTTCAGTGTCCATAAATAAAGTTTCTATTGGAATATATCCATACTCATTCATTTTGTATTGTCTATGGCTGTTTTATGCTATCATGGTAGAGTGGAGGACTTATGACAGAGATTGTGCTGCCTAAAATATTTGCTATCTGGCCCTTTATAGAAAATGTTTGCCAACCCCTCCTCTATGTGAATGCATAACAACTTATATTTATCTATTTGACTATTGAGAAGCATCAGGGTAGTTTCCATTTTGGGGACATTACAAATAATGCTGCTATGAACATTCTCATGCATTTCTTTTGTGAACATATGTGTGCATTTCTATTGCAGATATTATACTTAGGAGTGGAACTGTTGCACTTTAGGAAGACACTGTCACACAGCATTCCAAAGAAACGTACAAATTTACACTCCATCTGGCAGTGTTTGAGAGGTCTGGTTGTTCCATACCCTTTCCAATATTTGGTATGCTGTCTTATCAATTTTAGCCATTTTAGAGAGTTCTTGGTAGTACATTTAGTTTTTATTTTCCTGAAGGAGGCTCTCAAGTATTTGATTTTTTTTGTTTCTATGCTATTGTCAGTAGCATCATTTTTAAATTTGTATTTTCTGTTTGCTTATTGCTGGTACATAGAAATACAATGTGCTTTTGTATATTGCCTTTGCATCCAGCAAACTTGCTAAATTCATTTATCGATTCTAATAGCTTGTAACTTCTGTTGATTTTTTCCCACCAACATTTCCATGTCTTCTGCAATGACAGTTTTATTTATTATTTCCAATTCTCTTGCCTTTTCTTGGCTTCCTTCTTCTACTTCCTCCTCCTCCTCTTCCCCCTTTTCTCTTTCTCCTTCTTCTTCTTGTTCTTCTTCTTCTCCTTCTTCTTCTCTCTCTCTCTCTCTGTTTATTTTGATCTTATTGCATCTGCCAGGATCTTTAACATAATGCTAAATAGAATTGATTACAGCTGACAGGGCCTTGTCTCATTTACAATCTTATGGAAAAATCCTTTCAGTGTTTCACCAATAAACAGAATTTTTCCTTTAAGATTTTCACAAATACTACTTCTCAAATTAATGAGGTTTTTTTCTATTTATGGTTTGCTAAAAGGTTTTCTCTGTGTTTTTTTAAGTTATGAGTGTGTTTAGTTTCATCATATGCTTTTATGTATCTGGTAAGATAATCAATTTTTTTCTATTTTTTTCTTTAATGTGATGAAGTACATAGATTGAATTTTAAACAGTAAACAATCCTTAAATTCCTATAATATACCTACCCATCTTGGTTATGATGTATTATCTCTTTCATATATTGCTGGATTTGATTTGCTAATTGACAGGAACTGTGAAGGGTCAGAGATTTTTACCTTACTGTACTTACTAAACAAACATGTTAACCTGCTACAGTTTCAGGGATGATGGTAAAGGACAGGAGACATCTGAGTCAGAGTTAATGAACAGTTTTTATTCACAGAAATAGTAGTAGGCAGAGTATCAGCATTCACATTTGTGCCCTGAGATCCAATTACCACAGATAGCTCCAATCTGTTTCATATGCAGGTACTACCTGCATATGAAATACATTGTATTACAAAAGAGAAACCCTAAGTTTAGTGAACTAAAATCTTTTAACAATGGGCAGAAATTATATTGTGGCTTTCTCTGGAGAGAGACGTGATCTCTGTCTTCTAAGGCTGTTTGCTATACAAACATCCTTGAAAAGAGAGTCCAGATGAAATGCTAATTAATACTTCATGCATGGGATGTGTGGAAATTCAAGAAACCCATGGAGAATTATCTCCTAAGACTATTTGGTTCTTGTTTCTACAACTCCTTAGCTTTTGGTGATATTTTGCATGAGTACACCACTCTGCTTAATCTGATGGAGGCTGGGACCCAATCTGTTCTGTTTGATTTACCCTTTAATTAAGGACACCTCCAATATGACTTCAAGTACCAGAAGGAGGCCAGCATGAAGTATTCACCTCAGCCTTGCTCCCCAGATTCCTAGATCCAACCGGGTAAATAAATCTCATAAACCAGTGGTTCCCAGCCTTTTTGGCACCAGGGAGTAGTTTCATGCAAGACAATTTTTCCATAGGCTGAAGTGTGGGGGATGGTTTCAGGATGATTCAAGTGCATTACATTTATTGCACACTTTATTTATATTATTACATTCTAATGTGTAATGAAAGAATTATACAACTCACCATAATGTAAAATCAGTGGAAACCCTGAGCCTGTTTTCCTGCAACTAGATGGTCCCATCTGGGGGTGATGGGAGACAGTAACAGATCACCAGGCATTAGGTTCTCATAAGGAGTGTGCAACCTAGATCCCTTGAATGTGCAGTTCACAATAGGATTTGTGCTTCTCTGTGAATCTGATGCTGCCACTGATCTGACAGGAGGTGGCGCTTGATTGTAATATGAGCAATGGGGAGTGGCTGTAAATACAGATGATGCTTTGCTCACTCAACTGCTGCTCACCTCCTGCTGTGTATCTGTGACCCAGGGCTTGAGGACCCTGTCATAAACCATCATGGTCTACCTTAGAAGGTTAGGTGACTTTCTTCTCAGGCACCGGAACTTAACTTTTCACTTGGCTAAAGACATTAATCCAGACACAAAAGAATACTATTACATACACTCTTCCTAGGTTTGCAAAGAGGCAATTCTATCATATGTAAAAACCCTAGTTAGTGAGATGATGCTGACTTGAATGCTTTCCAGGACTGAGATGGTATCATTAATTATTTCAGGTAAAGCCAGGGATAAATTTCTTAAACATATTTTAATTGCATGATTTTCACCATACAGATAACTGTCCACAAGGTACACATGAAGATTCATGACTCACATACCCTTCCAAAAAGGTCCACCACTTAGCTAAGGTTAGCCTCATTTTAGAGAGATCTCCATAGTCCCATGAGGGTTACATGATCTTCTGGTAATGTTTCCTCAAATATTTGAAGGTTTCTTATGACCATTCCTAAAGTACAAATACTTTGGAGAATGAGACAAATTAATGCCTGACTCCTATAAGAAGTATGGGTCTGGGAATGCCGATCATGCCTATGGAGATCAAGGTTTTCTTTTTTTTTTTTTTTTTTTTTTTCAGTTTTTGTTTGTTTGTTTAAGGAGAGTCTCGCTCTGTCACCCAGGCTGGAGAGCAGTAGTATGATTACAGCTCACTGCAGCCTTGATCTCCCAGGCTCTAGCAATCCTCTGACGTCAGCCTCCTGAGTAGCTGGGACTACAGGCAAATGTCACCATGCCAGGCTAGTTTTATATTTTTTGCAGAGATGAGATACCTTATGTATCTTTTTTTTTTTTTTTTTTTTTTGAGACAGAGTCTCGGAGTCTTGCTCTGTTGCCCAGGCTGGAGTGCAGTGACACAATCTCAGCTCAATGCAAGCTCCACCTCCTGGGTTCATGCCATTCTCCTGCCTCAGCGTCCCAAGTAGCTGGGACTACAGGTGCCTGCCACCACGCCTGTCTAATTTTTTTTTTTTTTTTTTTGTATTTTTAGTAGAGACAGGGTTTCACCGTGTTAGCCAGAATGGTCTCGATCTCTTGACCTCGTGATCTGCCCTCCTCAGCCTCCCAAAGTGCTGGGATTACAGGCGTGAGCTACCGTGCCTGGCCTGTATCTATCTTCTAAGGCTACTTGTTACACAAGCATCCTTAGAAAAAATATTGAACAAAACTACCCAGTTAGTACCTCGTTCGTATGCCATGCAGAAAGATGAGAGATCCACAGAAAATTGTTTCCCAACACTAATATTTCATTAGGACTTTGGCTTACGAGACAGGTTTGTCACAATCAAATCAAATATAGAAATCACATATAGAAACATCTCTAAATGTGAAATGTTTTATTTGGGAGGCAAGAATTGTAGTTCCAGGGCATACATACAAGACCATGTGGTCTTCAACATGTCCAAAAAAACAAAGAGGAGGTTGAAAGTTTTATAAAAAGGAGAAATGGTATGTGTTTTGTTTGTTTGTTTGAAAGACAGTTCACTGGCACTACTAAAGTTTTGGAGAGCTGGGAAGCTCTGACTGCTGAGTGACTGAGGTGGATCAAACTTGTCTTAGTGTCACAGCAAGTATTTCAGTAACCATTAGATAAAACTGGCTTCAGGTTACAATGGGCAGTTTCTGCAGGCTTGCCAAGAATTACATTCTTGGAGCAATGTTATGTTCCCTGAGTGTTTTTTTTTTTTTTTTTTTTTTCCCCACCTGGCTTCTCAACTTTGTGTAGTTGACTATGTCAAGAATGACCCAATTTGTATGATCAACTTTCACTGGTTGTCCTGCAATTTTTCTTTCTTATAAAATCCTTCACAGATTTTGGTATCAGAGTTTTTAAATGAGTTGGGAAATGTTCTCCCTGTGTTTTCTGGAAGAATTTGGGGAGATTTGTGATATTTCTTCCTTAAATGTTTGAATAAATTTATCCATGAAACTTTGGTAGTCAGGAGGCTACCACTGAAACTATGGGCTTCAAAACATGCTGTTGTGGCTGCAAGACAGCCATCAAGAAGCTACTGCTGCCACAAAGTCCTTTCGACACACAAGAAGTCAGTGACTGGGCACCAGGATGCTGCCCAGTACTCAGCATCTCCATTACCAGGCAGCGCAACATGGCAATAGGAAGATGATGCTTGCCTCATTCCCATCTTCCAAAATTCCATTCAAGAGCATTGAATGGATAGAGTAAGTTTTGCTTTCAGCACCCTAGATGCAAGGGAATCCTGGAAATGCTGTACAGTTGTTAGCGTACTAGTGTCTTTAGTATAGAAAAGCACACTACAAAAGTTTCAAGTGGACAGCATGCCCAAGTTTACCATATTCTGTAAAAGGTAAATAATTCAGATATAACTTAAAAGTAGTAGGTTTAATCATGCCTACTCTGCTTCCTGAGAAAATATTTTCAAAATTCCTTGCATAAAGGGTATCAGTGGGCCTTTAGCAACATAAAAAGAATTTGACTAAAGTAAATAGTGGTATATATCAAGAACCTTAAAATAATCATATTCTTTATACCATTAATTCCATTGCTAAAACTCTGAAATAAAGAAATACAGAAATAATCATAAAAGCTATCTATATAGAAAAGTGTTTCTAATTGCATTATTTATAATATTAAAAAATTTAAACATCCAGTTCTCTTAAATTAGAAAGGTGATCAAGTAAATTGAAAGACAAGCATCTAATATTATACAAATATTAAAATGATTATATGATTGTGAATAAAAAGTATATATAATATATAATGAATATATAATATACAAATATTAAAATGATTATATCATTGTGAATAAAAAGTATATATATTATATATAATGAATATATAATATACAAATATTAAAATGATTATATCATTGTGAATAAAAAGTAAAGCTACAAAATTTTATGCACAGCATGATTTTAACTATATTAAAGATCATAAAAGAAAAAAATAGGAAGGAAATAAGCCGAAATACTAGACAATAGATTTTGAGTGGTTTTTAATATTTTTTTCTGCTCTTTTTATGCTATTTATTACTTCCTAAGTTTACTACAAAAAGCATGCATTACTTTGTAATCAAAAACAAAATAAAAAGGGATTTATTCTCTAATGGGACAGTCTGGTATTTGGAAGAAAAATGATTTTTGAATTGTTGAGATTGTGTGAATTAAATGCAATTGAAAAAAATCAGGACTTGTTTCTACTCTGTGCACACCACTAAAGGGATGTTATTGCTGACAGTTTAACAGTCAGTTTCAGGAAAAAGCAAGAGAACTATCAAATGCATCATATCTGGTTCAGTTATCTTCTTGATTCTCTAGGAGTGTTGTTTAACATTCTTACTTTTAAAATATGTGAATAGCAAGTAGCTAGTTGCTCTTGTTGAAAATAAGAATACCAAAGTTTCTTAAATTTCATTTGTATCATTTTGTTTTTCATTATACTTCTTATTTTGAGGAAATTATAGATTCATATGCATCTATACAGAAAATACACAAAAATTCTTTGCCCAGTTTTCTCCAATAATAACATCTTATAAAATTATAGTCACAGATCACACACAGGATACTGACATTGAGACAGTCAAGAGGAAACAATATTTCCTCCTCTTCTAGTTTTATCACAAGTATGCCTCATGTTACCCTTTAATAGCCATGCCCAATTCTCTTCCACTCTCATCCTCTGTTAAACACCTGGCAACCATGCACCCATTGTCAATTTCTAGGTTTTTTTTTAATTTTTATTTTTTTCCATAAGTTATTCAGGCACAGATGGCACTTGGTTAACATGAGTAAGTTCTTTAATGGTGATTTGTGAGATTTTGATGGCAGTATACACTGCATCATATCTGTAGTCTTTTATCTCTTGCCCCACTCCCAGTCTTCCCCCCAAGTCCCCACAGTCCATTGTATCATTCTTATACCATTGTGTCCTCACAGCTTAGCTCCCACATATAAGTGAGAACATATGATGTTTGGTTTTCCATTCTTGAGTTACTTCACTTGGAATGATAATCTTCAATCTCATCCAGATCACTGCAAATGCTGGTAATTTGTTCCTTTTTATGTCTGGGTAGTATTCAATCGTACATATTTATCAGTTTCTTTATCCACTTGCTGATCGATGGGCATTTGGATTGGTTCCACGATTTTGCAATTGTGAATTGTGCTGCTATAAACATGCATATTCAAGTATCTTTTTTGTATAATGACTTATTTTCCTCTGGGTAGATACCCAGTAGTGGGATTGCTGGATCAAATGGTATTTCTACTTTTTGTTTCTTAAGGAATCTCCACACTATTTTCCATGAGTTTACATTCCCATCAGCAGTGTAGAAGTGTTCCCTGATCACTGCATCCATGCCAACATCTACCATTTTCTTTATTTTTTTGATTATAGCCATTCTTGCAGGAGTATGGTGGTATCGCATTGTGGTTTTGATTTGCATTTTTCTGATCATTAGTGATGTTGAGCTTTTCTTCATGTGTTTGTTTTCCATTTTTATATCTTCTTTTGAGAATTGTCTATTCATGTCCTTAGGCCACTTTTTAACGGGATTGTTTGTTTGTTTTCTTACGGATTTGTTTGAGTTCAATGTAGATTCTGGATATTAGTCCTTTGTCAAATGTATAGATTGTGAAGATTTTCTCCCACTCTGTGGGTTGTCTGTTTACTCTGCTGACTGTTCCTTTTGCTGTGCAAAAACTCTTTATTTTAACTAGGACCCATATATTTATCTTTGTTTTTGTTGCATTTGCTTTTGGGTTCTTGGTCATAAAAGCCTTGCCTAAAAAGCCAACATCTAGAAGGGTTTTTCCAATGTTGTCTTCTAGAATTTTTATAGCTTCAGGTCTTTGGTTTAAGTCCTTAATCCATCATGAGTTGATTTTTTTTTTTTTTTTTATAAAGTGAGAAATGAGGGTCCAGTTTCATTCTCTTACATGTGGTTAGCGTATTATCCCAGAGCAATCAGACAAGAGAAAGAAATAAAGGGCATCAAAATCAGTAAAGAGGAAGTCAAACTGACATTGTTTGCTGGCAATATGTTTACCTTGAAAACCCTAAAGACTCCTTCAGAAAGCTCCTAGAACTGATAAAAGAATTCAGCAAAGTTTCCGGATACAAGATTGATGTACACAAATTAGTAGCTCTTCTATATACCAACAGTGACCAAGCAGAGAATCAAATCAAGAGCTCAACCCCTTTTACAATAGCTGCAAAACAAAAACAAAACAAACAAACAAACAAACAAAAACTTAGGAATATACCTAACCAAGTAGTCAAAAGACCACTACAAGGAAAACTACAAACCCCTGTGAAAGAAATCATAGATGATACAAATGGAAACACATCCCATGGTCATGAATGGGTAGAATCAATATTGTGAAAGTGACCATACTGCCAAAAGTGATTTACAAATTCAGTGCAGTCCCCACCAAAATGCCACCATCATTCTTCACAGAATTCAAAAAAAATCTAAAATTCATATGGAACCAAAAAGAGCCTGTATAGCCAAAGCAAGACTAAGCAAAAAGAACAAATCTGGAGGCATCACAGTACCTGATTTCAAACTATACTATAAGACCATAGTCACCAAAACAGCATGGTACTGGTATAAAAATAGATACCTAGACCAATGAAACAGAATAGAGAACCTGGAAATAGAACCCAAATACTTATAGTCAACTGATCTTCAACAAAGCAAACAAAAACATATAGTGGAGAAGGTATGCCCTTTTTAACAAATGGTGCTAGGACAACTCTCTATTTCTAAACCTTGTCATTTCAAGAATCTTATACCAATGGGTATATAGAATATAGCCTTGGAGATTGGCTTTTTTTTCACTCAGCACATTTTCCTTTTGTAGATTTATCCAGGTTGTTGCAAGTATCAATAGTCTCCTTTTTTATTGCTGAGGTAGTGTTCCATGATATGGATACACTAGTTTGTTTAACCATTAATCAATTGAGGGATATCTTGGTTGTATCCAGTTTTCCACTATTATTAATGTAGCTGTTGTAAATATTTGGGTATAGCTTGTTGTGTAAGCATACGTTATTTCTTATTTCTTTTTCGTTATTATGCTTATTTCTCTGGAATAAGTGCCCAGAATACAGTTCATGAGTTATATGGTATTTGCATGTTTGGTTTTTAAAGAAACTGCCAGAGTTTTCCGGAGTGGCTATATCATGGTATATTCTCATCAGCAATGTATGAGTGATCCAGTTTCTCCACATCCTTGCCAGCATTTTGTGTCACCATTTTTTATTTTAGCCATTTTAACAGATACACAGTGGTATCTCATTCTGTTTTTAATTTTCATTTCCCTAATGGCTAATGAGGTTGAACATCTTATCAGATGATTTTTTTCCATTTGTACACCTTATTTGGTGAAGTGTCCCTTCATATCTTTTGCCCATGTTCTAATTGAATTGTTTGCTTTTTTACTGTTGAATTCTGAGAGCTCTTCACATTTTACAAATAATAATCCTTTGTCAAATATGTGGTTTGTAAATATTTTATCCCAGTTAGTAGCTTATTTTTTCACCTCCTTAACAGGATCTTTCAATGAGAAAATTTTAAAAAACTTTTGATGACACACAATTTATTATTTTTTTATTTTATGGATTATGCTTTTGTTGTCAAGTCTAAGAACTCTTTACATAGCTCTTGAACCTGAGAATACACACCAGTGTTTTATTCTAAAAGTTTTACAGATTTAAGTCCATGATTCGTTTTTAGTTAATTTTTGTTGAAAGTGTGAGACTTAGATCAAGGCTATTTGTATTTGTTTGTTTATTTGCCTATGGATTGGATTCCCAATTGTTTCAATGTCATTTGTTGAAAAGGCTATCTTTCTCCCTAATTGCCTTTTCACATTTGTGAAAAATTACTTGGGCATATTGGTGTAGCTCAATTTCTGGGTTCTCTATTGTGTTCCACTGATCTCAATGTTTATTTCTCCACACTACCATACAGTCTTGATTACTGTAGGTAAATAGTAAACTTGAAATCAAGTAAACTAATTCTTCTTAATTATTTTCTTCAAAATTGTTTTAGCTATTCTATGTACTTTGCCTTTCTATATAAATTTTACAATAATCTTGTCTATAGCTATAAAAAATCTTTCTGGGTTTTGATAGAAATTGTGTTAATTCTTTTACTTTTTTTTTTTTTAGATGGAGTCTCGCTCTGTCTCCCAAGCTGGAATGCAGTGGCACGATCTCGGCTCACTGCAACCTCTGCCTCCTGGGTTCGAGTGATTCTCCTGCCTCAGCCTCCCAACTAGTGGGACTACAGGCGCGTGCCACCACGCCCAGCTAATTTTTTGTATTTTTAGTAGAGACGGGGTTTCACTGTGTTAGCCAGGATGGTCTCAGTCTCCTGACCTTGTGATCCACCTGCCTTGGCCTCCCAAAGTGCTGGGATTACAGACGTGAAGCCATCATGCCTAGTCATGTTAATTCTTTATATAAATTGAGAAAAAAAATCATTTTTACTGTACTGAGTCTTTTATTCCATGAGCATGGTGTACCTTCTCAATTATTAATCTTCTTTAGTTTTTTCATCAGTATTGTGTAGTTTCCATCATATAAGTCTTAAACATATTTTGTTAGATTTACACTTAAGTATTATAATATTTGAGTACTTGTAAATGGTACCATATTTTTTATTTCACTGTTCATATGTTCATTGCCAGTATATAGAAATGCAATCAACTTTTATTTGCTGTATATTATACCATATTATTGACTTTGTTTACTATTTCTAGGAATTTTCATAGATCCTTTGTAATTTTCTACATTATATTGTCTTAGACAATAGACAATCATATTGTCTTCAAATAGGAGCAGTTTTTGTATCTTCTTTTCTAATCAATATCCCTTTTATTTCTTTATATGGCTGAATGTTTTGGCTAAAATTTCTAGTACTGTTGAAGAAGAGTGGTAAGACTGGACATTCTTATTTTGTTACTTATCTTACAGGGAAAACATTCACTTTTTTTTTTTACCATTAAATATATAATTATGAACAGATTCTTAATAGATGCTCTTTACCAAGTTGAATAAGTTCCCCCTCTATTCCTCTTTTTCTGAATTTTTATCATAACTGATCATTGAATTTTGTCAAGTAATTTTTTAGCATTAACGAATATTATGTGATGTTTTTCTTTTTTAGCCCATTAATGTGGTGGATCACATTGATTAATTTTCAAATATTGAAACATACTTGCATTCCTGGAATTAAATTAACTAGATTACGGTATATAATTCTTTTCCTATATTGCTGAATTCTATTTGCCTTTTTAAAGGATTTTTATATTTATATTTAGGAGACTAATTGGTCTGTAGTTTTCTTTTTTTGTGCTATCTTCATCTGCTTTTGGTATCAGGGTAATACTAGCTTCATAAAATGATTTGAAAAATGTTTCCTCCTCTTCTTTTTTTTTTGAAAAATTATGTAAAGTTGGTGCTATTTATTAAACATTTCATAAAAATGTCCCCTATAACCATCTGGGCTTGGAGATTTCTTTATGGGGATCTTTTAAATCATCAATACAATTTCCCTATTAGTTATAGAGCTGTCCAAATTATATATTTTATACTGGATAAGTAGTGGTTACTTGTGTTTTTTAGGGAGTTGACCAATATTTACCTAAGTTGTCAAATTTATGCATGTAGAGTTGTTCATAGTACAATCGACCCTCTCTACCCATGGGTTCTGCATCTCCGGATTCAACCTACTGCAGATTGGAACTATTTGAAATAAAAAAATGCATCTGTACTGAACATGTATGGCCTTTTTTTCTTGTCATTATTCCCTAAATAATACAGCATAACAACTATACTTAGAGTTTGCACTGTATTTGGTAATATAAGTAATCTAGAGATGATTTAAAGTATATAAGAGGATGTACATAGGTTATTTGCTAATACTATGCCATTTTATATCAGGGATTTGAACATCCACTGATTTTGATGTCCACGGGAGATCCTAGAACTGATCCCCAACAGATACTGAAAAACAATGTATTCCTTTATTATCCTGATATTCCCTATTTCATTATTGTACTGGCAAACTGTGTCTTTTTTTCTCCTTTTTGTCCTTCACCTCTCTTACTGCTTCTACTTCCTGTGTGTACCTCTAAAAGGACATTGTTACAGAAAATGTAATAATCCCTTTCAAGGGAAAGCAGAATCTGCAATATCTCATTGAGCACATCTGCTTAATATTCCAGTAGTCTAGTTTAATATTCTTACTTTTGAAATATTTAAACAATAGGACCTGGGCAGTTGCTCTTGTTAAACACAAAGAATAACTCATTAAATTGCCCCAAGTTTTCGAATCTAATTGCCTAATTCAATTTTCTTCAGTCTCAGTTGGACATTTAGTGAATCCTAGAGAAAAGGACACAGAGTACATGATAGAAGTTTTGCTGGACTTTTGTCCTGACCTGTCATTTGTAACCTAATTGAACTGAGAAAAATTCTGTGTGGATACATACTGCCTCAACTTAATCCTAAATCATTTGAGAGGTCTACCTAACCTTTCTCAGGAACTAATTTAAGAGCTTTACAAGGTAACTGAGTTATCCCAGTCCTTTGAACGATTCCTTTACTCTCTTCCCTATAAACTGATCCTGGCTTTGTTACCCGGGATTTGACTCTGTGCTTTAACTCCACTGGATTTCCCAGGAGCTTGACACTGTGTCCCACAGGAATATATTATGGGCAGAAAACTCCTCACTGAAAACAAAGATGACAGATTTTAAGGATGACAGAGTATCTACGTTTAGATGGGGGAAAAAAAACAAACAGATTGGGAAACAAGAAAACTAACTATAGACAATCATCTATCATTTGGATCTTAAGCAGATCTTTAGTAAGTCCCAGTTTCCTGTTTGCTGGCTGCACATATTTATTCCCAGCCCTCAACCTTGGGGAGAGGAATTACCAAAAGAAAACTAATAAACACCAAGTCACACAGAAGTAAACTGAAGAAAACATATGCCATTAATTAACCTAGTTATTCCCAGTAATTAGTCGCTGTGTATTTTTGACACTGGTACATAGCTAAGAACAGCCAAAAATATGTTTATAAAATGTTTGTTATATAAAACTATAATATTTTAGAAATTTTGCCAAATTCTCTCATTCAGAAGATAAGAAAACTAAGTATGGGAGGCCTTTCATCAACTCACTGATGGAGTTCGGACAAGAAAATATGTGTCTTCTAACTTTTCCCATCCACATTTTACTTTAGCAGCATTTTTCTTTAATTTAGCAATCAGTTTTTATATTACTGACAACAATGTTTTTTCCTGTACCTATGTGTGACATACATTCCTTTTGTTTTTTGTTTTTTGTTTGTTAGTTTTGGTTTTGTTTTGCTTTTGCAGCAATACTTACTGGAACATTTTACGCAAGGGTATCAAATTAATAAAATTTTGTAAATGAATATGAGCCAATCAAGTAGAATGGATTAAGTCCCAATCACTTGTGAGTAGAGAGTTTGCAGTTAAATAATAAGATCACATTCTTTATGCATGGCTGGCTACACAGGCTCCGTGTGAGATTAGTAGAGGTTTCTCTCTTTTCACTCCTGGAAAGAAGAAATGCAACTTGGCTTTATTTGTATTGACCATCAGAGCATATGACTTTGGAGGTATCATTAGATGAGGAACAACAACGTGTCCAATCTGAGAGTTGAGAAAGATTTTAGAAGTTGCCTAGTTTAATTTGGCTATTCATGGTAATAATACTTATTTACCCAATTTAATTAAGGAATGACATTTTTGGGCATATATCAATAAACATCAAGCTGATTGTTTACGGTGTTAGTAGAAGAACTGGCAGAAGTTGGGTGTATGTGAAGTCAGCCTAGAGGCAAATCAAAGCATATGGCAGATTTAAGAGATGACCTCAGGCTAAGGCAGTGCTGGAATCAGATATAGACAAAACCAGGAGGCCACAAAAGAAAAGATTAGGCATAGCAAGTATAGCTTCTTGGTCACTGGGCAAGAAAGACTCAGAGTTGTGTCAATGCCCTCCAGTCAAAGATCACCAGGAACAGATCTATAGTTAAACAAGTTGAGTGGATTCCTTCTTACAGCAAAGGAGTATGCACACCACAGGGAAGTGTGTGGAATCTCAGGAAGAAAGTGTTTGAAAAAAACTTGTGGGATTTGGTCTTTGGTTGGGTCATTTTGTGAATGGAACAGGTAGTAGGGATTCACTCTTGACTGGATTTTCTCAGAAGGAAAGAACAATTTTACAATTGGGTATCTCAGTATCAAGTAATAAAAGAATAATATCTATACTTAAGTGTCTTGTTTTCTGATGTATTTTTTTTTCCATCCAAATGAACATGTACATACTGTCCCATCCCTAAAATTTGTATTTTAAGTAAAGAGTTTTCTTCCCACGACTGCTTTGTTGGGTGTTCACTCTGTATGCTCTTAATTTTTAGTTCCTTGTTATGGGTTCAGACAAACACATCTCCTCATTACTGCCTATTTGCCTGCTTCTAACTGTTTTATCTTGCCCTTCTCAAATGTTTTTGATGAAATCAAGTTGTCTCAGCTTGGTTTAATTTCAAAATCAGCCCAGACCTTGGTAAGGGTACAGATTTCAAAGATGCTCACTGATTATTATAATTCATTAGCTTTGAGGTAGAATCTGGTAGTCTGTATTTTTATTAAATAGTAAGACACATATAAGCAAGCTTCTTAATCTATTAATATTTGGTCATACTAAAAGTAAATAGCCGGAGCAGTGGCTCGCACCTGTAATCCCAGCACTTTGGGAGGCCGAGGTGGGTGGATCACTTGAGGTCAGGAGTTCAAGACCAGCCTGATCAACATGGCGAAATCCTGAGTCTACTAAAGATACAAAAATTGGTTGGGCATGGTGGTGCACGTCTGTAATACCAGCTACTCAGGAGGCTGAGGTGGGAGAATCGCTTGAACCTGAGAGGTCGAGGTTGCAGTGAGCCAAGATCACACCACTGCACTCCAGCCTGGGTGATAGAGTGAGACTCCATATCAAACAGTCAATATAAACAGAACCCAAGTGAAGACACTATGTTGTCCTTTGATAAAATGTTTTAACTTTTAAAATTATCCTTTGAGAAAATGTTGCATTTGCCTTTGGAAATTGTATTTAATGCAGAAAAAGACAAAGAATAACATAATAGACATCTGAATATTTGCCATCCAGCATTTTAAAGGGTTAAAATTTATCTCATATGTTTCAGAAATTTTTAAGTAAAATAAACACAACCAGTAAATATTATTTTTATCTACTTATGCTTGTATTTATTTCTTATCAATCTTGTACCCTTGTTTTATTCACAATCCTGTTCCCTTATTTTATTCACAAATGCACAAAAATGCATATCTTTATGCATTTTTAACCACTATTATTTTAGACATCTATTTGATCTATCTAGATCTAGTTCATTTATTTCTTACTGCCATATAGTATATACATGTGTAAATAATTTCACCATTTAATTTCCTATTCCTCCACTGTTGGATATCTGCTTGTTTCTAATACTTTGTTCATATATTCAATGCTGCCTTGTCCATCCTAGCTCCTGCCTCCTTGTGCACACACACAAGGGTCTATAGGGTTTATAACAAGGAGTGGTCTAGTTTGTGCATTTTCAACTATGAAGAAATTGCCAACATGCTTTGCCAAATGACAACATATATATATGTATATATGTATATGTATGTGTGTGTGTTACATATACAAAATACTGTATTTTGTATATGTAATATACAAATGGTATATATATACACACACATATATACTATTTTATCAGTACAAACTGTCCACTGGCCTAAATAATTAGAGGTGCTGTTTTCTGAATTTTTTGCATATGTATATTTTATATATATATATATATATAAATAATATATATATATATATAATCAGCAGTTTGTCAGAGTTAGCTTCCCCTATAAACTTATACCAATAAAATAGAGTGTGAAATATTTCTACTTACACTATAAGATACAGCATAAAATAGACTTTCAATTTGAGATGTATGAAATAGTAACTTAGTGCTTTAGTTTGCATTTATTTAATTATTGATGAGGATGAATATCTTCTCAAATGCTCTATACTTACTTAGATTCTTGTTCAGTGAATTGGCCTTTCTGACTCTTTGCCCAATTTTCATTGGTTTTGTTGCTTTTTCCTGTTGATTTCCTGTTGATTAGAATTTCTTCATAAATTTGTAATACTACCCCCCACACACATTGCAAGCAATGAACTTTGCTATTACAATTTTTTACTACAGATTTTTAGTTTTCAGATATATTCCTGATGATTGATAGGGTCTGAAAAGTTACTGCAGGTAAGTGTTCCTACCATTAGTTCTTTTCCCTATTTATAAGAAAAGAGATATCACAAAACTGATTTAAAGCCTAAGGCAGAGTTTCTGTACTTTTGTCATATACATAATGAAACAAAAATAAATAAAAAATAACTAAAGCAATATACTTACAGTTGATCAGCTTTAATTTGCTTTTTGCTGAAACAGTAGCCCTGGAAGTTGATGTACTAGTACACTTCACGTCTTTTTCTAAATTAACAAATTTGTGAAAATTATTTTAGAGAGATTTCAAGTTATACTAAGCCTCTTTCTAAAGCAAATGTATTCCTCTGTCAACAAAAATTGGAAGGAATCAAAGGGCACATTAGCATACAAAATGTAATTTTAAAAAAATACTGCTGAAAAGTCAGACCTTCGTGTTGCTAATTCTGGTAGTAAAAATAACTCTATAGATTTAGTACACCGTGTATGTGTTGCGAGCAGACTAAAGGTTAAACAAATTTAAACTGTTAGACTGAAACTAGTCCCCCAAGCTACTTTCAGCTCAATTTCTCTGGTGAATCAAAAGTAAACAAAAATGCTTGGCAGCTCTTTCTTTCAGTGCAGAGGTAGCTTTGCATTTTTGTAGATGTTGACTTCTAAATATTTGGGTTTTGTTGGCTTTTTATTGTTGTTGTTTTTTGCTCACCTTTAGCATCTCAAAACTGCCGAAGTCTGTTCATTTTATAAGATCTCTATTATATGAGATAAGAAGACACCCAGAATTTTATAAAAATTTTTATAAAATTGCATTCCTAGAATTCTAGATACTGCTTTTACATTTTCAAATGGAAACACTTGTTTTTAGAACTGCGTGTTCTTTTTCTCCTGAGCACATTTCTATCTTATTCTTTTTCTTATAAAATAGGCACAAAATACTCCTCCCATTTTATCAGCACAAACTGTCCACTGGCCTAACTCATTAGAGGTAATGTTTTCTGAATTTTTTGCTTGTTTGTCCCACATGCCTCATAGAAAATGTCAGTCAGCATATGAAGAGGAGGAAGTATGGGCACCAAAACGAGGGTATGTTTTAAAACCTGGTAGGAGATGGGTCATCCGGAAGCAATATTGAAGAGGAGGAAATGTTTGTCTCCAGCAAGCTAATTTCTCTTATCTTCACTCTTTCTTTCTTTTTTTTTTTTTTTTTTTTCTGAGATGGAGTCTCGCTCTGTGGCCTAGGCTGGAGTGCAGTGGCATGATCTGGGCTCACTGCAAGATCCCCCTCCTGGGTTCACGCCATTCTCTTGCCTCATCCTCCCAAGTAGCTGGGACTATAGGCGCCCGTCACCACGCCCAACTAATTTTTTGTATTTTTAGTAGAGACGGGGTTTCACCATGTTAGCCAGGATGGTCTTGATCTTCTGACCTTGCGATCCGCCTACCTCGGCCTCCCAAAGTGCTGGGATTACAGGCATGAACCACCGCGCCCCGCCCACTATTTCTTATTTTAAGCATCCCCTTTACCACTTCCCCACCTATGTACTTCTCGTTTCCACATATACGCACGCACACGTACACAATGTCCTTGTGAGCTTACCAGTCATCTTATCTCTTCTGTGTTGTATTAACCACTAACAGAGAGGAGCATATTAAGCTCATTCCAAGTGAAATGTTAGGTAATAGTATCATATCCCTTCCTGAAATATTTATATTGTAACAGAGATGCTAGAAAAACCATCATCTTGCTTGTTTTTTCAGTCCAGAATCCATCTGGTACTATGTTCGGGCTAAACTGTCATTTAATCCCTGGACACAAAAAGTGAAATCTCCCTAGATCCATCCCTGTCCTTTATGCTATGAGCCATTATCAGGGGTTTTGCCCTCCCAGATTGTCTGGGGGTGGGAATGCTATCCTTAACCCATAGTGTCTGGGGGTGGGAATGCCATACTTAACCCTTAGTCTCCAGGACTGGCCATGATATCTGCTGCCAGACCTCAATGGCATGAGTTGCTTGCTGCCCAAGACCTACCGCTGACCAAATCCCCTCACACAATAATCTGTCCACCTACTGAGCCAAACTGTTTCTGCAATGGCCAGATAGTAAGTATTTTAGGGTTTATGAACCATACCGACCCTGTTGCAGCTACTGAACCTCGCCATTGTAGCACAAAAGCAACCATATACAATACATAAATGAGTGGGACTAACTGTGCTTCAAAAAAACTTTATTTGTTACAAAAACAGACTGTGGTCCTGATATGATCTACAAGCTGTAGTTTTCAAGCCTGTTCCCCAGACACTTGGCTATCCAGCAGGCAATTGGCTTGGCTCATTCATTCGTCTATTCATTCACTAAATGAATATTGTGCCCATGCTGTATGTCAGTTGCTTAATGCTTACTACATATTGATACAAAGATGACTAATACACAATATTTCCCCTATATTAGCTGAGAGTTTCAAGACAAAGATAGGTTTGTAAATAATAATAATAATAATTTGATAAGGTAAGTGTATGTCATCCTGGATTTGCTGTTGTTGCAAATTACAGTAAACCTTTCTCAAATTGGCTTAAGCAAAAGATATCTGATATCTGCTGCCAGACCTCATTGATGTGAGTTGCTTGCTGCTCAACACCTATGGCTGACAAATCCCCCACACCATAGTCTGTCTACCTGCTGGGATGACTGGCCACTAGTTTGGATGGCCTAAATTGCCTGATTCAAGGAGACTGTATAATTGGTATAATTCCTGGCCATGTAAAGACCTGTATGTCTATGCCACCTCTATAGCATCAATAGGAGGAATAAGTTGCCAGTGTGCAATTTGAAACATCTATAAAGGAGTTTAATTTAGTAGAGGAAAAGTTAATCTGAGTAAACAAAAATTCACATCATAGATGCAACTCCCATCCCATATGTACCTAAGCCTAATCCTAATGGTACAAATAATACAACAACAGTACAACTATAACAATAGTAAATAATATTTACTAAATGTTTACTATGTGCCAGTTGCAGTTCTAAGCATGTTATTAACTGCTTTAATCCTCACTACAGGATTAAATGATAGATATGGTTTTACTCCTATTTTATAGATGAAGATCCAGGAGTATAGACAGAGCTTAAATAACTTGCTCATTTAGAATGAGACACAATTAGGATTTGAACCCAGACAGTCTGAATTCTGCCTTTATGCTAGGATTCTGCCACTCTGATATATTGTAGAGCTCTGTTTCCAGTCTGTCGTGAAACCGTAGCCTTGGAGCTTTAACATTATGTTCATTTTAAGAGGCTCAGAATTGTCAGCTGTAGGGTAGGAAGTAAATTCCCTTTCATTGTTCAAAGATCAGGGCTGTAGCTAGTTGTCCTAAATTCTATCACAACATTTTGGTAGACTGTGTTACATCATGTCAAGATATTTAAATTCTCCCATGTCTTTCTGGGCATTTGCTAAATGAAAATAACTATTTACCTTCCTTAGGATTTCTACTGAAAATTATTATATTACAATGCATCTTTGCGAAATATAATCATTTGATTAAAAACTTTCCATAGAGAGTTTACAACATTAGATACCTACACTTATAAACCAAGTTATTCGCAAAGGAGTTTAGTAATCGCAAAGTAGCTAAAATTCAAACTAGGATTTCCAACTCTAATTTTGCTTCTATCTCACTTAAGTGGATTGTTTTTTGAAAAGATCTAGTGATTATTTCTTGAGTTTTAACCAAGTAATACAATATAAAGTGTCACATTATAAACTTTCTTTAGAAGATAAGTAGTCCTTTAAATTTATAGTTGAAAATGTGTAGTCTGGCTTTTAAAAGTGTGTGAGTATGCACATGTAGGCACACAAATGTGTGATGTCTTCTGTAGTTTAGATATATGAAAGACTTTGTTCACAAATTAAAATAACAGCTTAGCAGGACTAAAATATCCTTAATTCCCCTCTTTGGATCATAAAACAAGACTATTGAGTAATAATTCTACCAAGGCACACTTGGAAATTATTGCTAATAAATGAACCCATGTTGTTTTAGTATTATTTTGCTAAAACATGCATGTCTTTTCACTTTAAATTTAAGCACTAGAATTGCTTGATTGTATTTTACAGATATCTCACTGTTTTCCCCTTCAATAGAGCATCCATATGAATATTAAGTAACCATGGAACAAGAGTGTATCCACCATTTATTCTCAAACGCATGTCATTTCAGAAGACTCATAGGGTATTAAAGAGTTAGTGGTAGTACTGGCAAATGAGGGTAGAGTTGTTTCAGTTTTAGGAATGAAATACTTTTTATGCTTATTACTTTTCTGTGTTCAGAATAAAATAAATACTTTTTAAATTGTGAATGAGTACAAAACATAGAAAATTATTTTAAAAAATGGGTAAATATTTCCAGAAATGATGGAAAGACAAATTAATGCCTTTTTTCCAATTTCTGATAGTGTATGTTGTTAATACCTCTCCTTTCCTCCACAGATGTAGATTAATTGAGAATTACAGTATCTCATGTTATATTCAAAAATACATGTTAACATAAAATGACTCCAATAAATTTTTACTCATAATACTAGCTACTGTCACTTAAGTTTTTAATTGTATCAGGCACTATCAAAGTGACTAGCAATAACTGTCTCCTGTAACCTTAACAACATCAGTAGGAAGTTACGGTAATTACAGAAGTTTTATGGATTTGGAATCTGAGGCACAGATGGGCCAAGTGACTTTTCCAGTTAGTGGTGGAGCTGGGCTGAGAACCCACATAGTTCGACTCTAGAGACCATACACTTAACTACTCACTATTTTGTACCATGCTTCCCTTTCCTTACCTGTCTTAAGGATTTCTGCTGAAAAATTGGATGAAATACTCCTGTTTCTGGAGAGTGTTTACCATTTGGCCATGAGGTTTATGCAGCTAATTTGTTGCTCTGCAGCTGCGATCACTCTCATTAAATAGTAATTTCTATTAAGCATGAATCTTTTCCTGTTTTTTTTCTAGTATAGTACTTGTTCCTTTTCTTTTATGTGCCTTCACAGAGCTGTGCCTGACCAATTCAAGATTATAGCAGCACAATATCTCTTTGAAGTTCATATCTTATATTAATAGAAACACTTGGAACTCAATCTTTGTTCATTCTTGTACTGGAGAGTTCTCTGCCATGCGAATCAAATCCTGAACTCAGCTGATTTAATTAGAGGTGGTCAAATTATAGCCAAAATCATAGGTCATGAGCAATCCTGGCTAAAAAGCTCTGCCTGAAGAGAGAAAAGTGAAACGAAATGTACCAAATGGATTTAATTTCATGCATTTAAATTAGAGGCACAAACATAATTAGTGGGAGAAGTGGGAAGGCTACTGAATATAAGGCTTTTTATCCAGTATTTTCAAACTCTACTAGCTCTAAAATAATTTTGCAAAACTTCCTATCCTATAACACATTTTCAGTTGTAGCCTATAATTTTTATCATACATTTAAACAGTTGCAAGTAATTTATTTTCTAACATTAGTAAACACAGAAATTTGAAAATTAAAATGATCTTTTAAGTGAAGTAGAATTCTTAGACCTGAGCAAGAGGAATCCCACACACTATGAAGGCATACCATATAAATTCATTAAGAAAACACCCAGGACCCTCTGTTACCAGGAGCCTAGCATTTAACACCCATGCAGGAAGACCTGTAACTCTAAACATCTGTTCTCAATACTAACGCCATTCAACACCAGGGAATCACTTTTGCACATCTCCTGCCCTAGTCCTCCACACAAAAAGAAAGCGCATCTAAATGTTAGAAAAGCCTGCAGTATGTACTGCCACTGAGGTCTGAGTCAGATGCTGCTTTGGAGGGCAGGGTATATTTGAAATGCTTAAGATACAGACAAACAGATTAACTTATCAAATCCCTATTCCAGATGGCATGAATGCAAAGTTCTTAAAATAACAAAGTAATTTTTTCTACCAGGTGAAATATCCATTTTCTTGCCTCTCTAATTTCTGATTAAAATATCTGCCAAGAGTTGTACACAGTAGCTGAGGAGTATTTATCAATAATAAACAATTCCTATTACCCTATTTTTATGTATGTGAATATTTAGACCTCTTTTGCACTCACAACTAGATGGAAATTTAACAATAAAATTGGAAATAATTTTCTTTGTATAAATATATTTAATGTTACATTCAGTGTTCAAAAATTAAGTAATTTTGATTTAAAAGTAACTTTTTTCAGAAACATTAAAAATTGTTTTTGCATTTACTATAATTCTTTATAAACATATTTGTTTCAGTTTTGTGCACTTTGATTATAATTATAATTTGCTTTTAATTTTGTAGATTATTATTGTCATTAAAACACAAATTATGTGAAAATTTTGATGACAAAATAATTTAGCTATCCACTAAATAGAATAAAAATAAAACTTATGAAAGAACATATAATCATTTGTATATTACATATGCCATTACTTTTTTCTTTTTTTTGAGACAAGAGACTCGCTCTGTGGTCCAGGCTGGAGTGCAGTGGCACCATCCGGGCTCACTGCAAGCTCCGCCTCCCGGGTTCATGCCATTCTCCTGCCTCAGCCTCCAGAGTAGCTGGGACTACAGGCGCCCGCTACCACGCCCTGCGAATTTTTTGTATTTTTAGTAGAGATGGGGTTTCACCGTGTTAGCTAGAATGGTCTAGATCTCCTGACCTCGTGATCCACCCGCCTCGTCCTCCCAGAGTGCTGGGATTACAGGCGTGAACTACCGCGCCCGGCCCTGAGAAACCCTCTTTACACAAATATGTAAAGGAAATGGAAGGAGATTTTAATTCTGTCAAGAATATCCACCTTCAATTATGCTGAAAAGAAAGGATTAGAATTTAGCAACTTTTTCCTCTATTACCCTGATCCAGCCACAGTTCCCTCTTGCCTGGATTATTAATAGCATCCAAAATGTTATCCCTGCTTTTACCCATGGTTCCCTTCAATCTATACCCACATTCCATAGCAGCAATAGCTAGCCCGTTAAAGGAAAAAGAAAATCGTATCACTCCCTGGCTCCCCATCTCACTCTTAGTAAAAGCCGAAAAACTTACCATGATCCTCAAGGCTGTGTAGAATCTAGCCTCCTTTTCCCTCCCTGACCTTGTCCTCTATTCTTGTCCTCATTCACTCCACGGCACCTCACTGGCCCCTTTGCCATTCATCCATCAGACTCGCATGTTCCATCTCCAAGAGCCTGTGCACTGGTTTTTCCTCTGCTGAGAATGCTCTCCCCTCAACGTCACCACTTAACTTCTTTCTTACAAGACCCTGCTACTTCTTTGTTGTAAAGCTAAGCCTTCTATACCTCCCTATCTCTAGCCCTGCCCATCACACAGGTCATTTCCTATTTGCCTACTTTTTTTTCCTCCTTGGCAATAATTACTTTATAACATTCTAGATATTTTACATTTAAAATTTGTTTAGAGTTATTCTGCCTCCTAAGAGGTAAGCCACAAGAGGGAAGGGAATTTGGAAAATGTGATTAAATGCAGTATCAAAGTATCTTGAATATAGTACATGCACGAAAAACACTTGTTGAACACTGCACTGATTGTCTATGCTGTGTAACAATGTACCAGAAACCCAGCAGCTCAGAACAACATGTATTTATTATCTCACAGTTTCCGTGAATCAGAACTTCTGGCTGGGTCAGGTTATCATAAGTGCAGGCATCTCACGAGATATCAGCCGGTTAGTGTTACTTTCTCAACCTCAGGATCCTCTTTGCAGATGGTCCTTGGCAGAATTCAGTTTCTTGCAGCTTCAGGGCTTTGTTGTTGGCGGTCAGCCAGGGTCCACTGTCAAGTCATGGGGGCCCCCAAGGTTCCTTGTTCCATGACCCTTTCATAGATCCCTCTCGTGGTATGGCAGCTGACAGCCAAGAGGAGAAGGCTTACATGTAATGTTAATGTTAATGTCCCATCTAAGACAAAGGCTTACATGTAATGTTAATGTTTGCAGTGGCTATTCCATTATATTCACAGTTCCTGCCTCCTTCCAAAGGGAGAGGATTATACAAGGTGTGGGACAGAGACATCATCAGAAAATGGGAATCTTGAAAAACATCTTAGGGCTATGCTTACCATAATGGCTGAATCAAAAAAAAAAAAAAAAAAAAAAAAAAAAAAAAAAAAAAAAAAGGAAAGAGAAGTCTTTTCTTAGGATGTCTTGATTAAAGAACATTAAAAGATACCATTTTACACAAAGTTTTCCTGTTATCTGAGACCGTGATGCCTTTTCATTCCTAAAAATGATTCAGTTTGGGTGGGAGTAAAGTAGGTGAAGAACAAATGTGAAAGAAAAAGAACTGACCTCCCATCTTGACATTACTTAGGCAGATCGGCTTCAGGAAAGTGTATCCATGAAAGTTAAGATTCAGAACAATGAGTTTCCTTAAAACTGTCTGTGCCTTTGGAAAGTCTTTGTGCGCTCCGCAGACACTAATGTTCTCCAGTTTGAACATTACTCATATAATCTATTGGAGTGTTACTGGTATCAAACATTGCCACTGCCTGACATTGTGACTTACTTCCAGCTATACTTTCTTTCAGTTGCTGTGACAAGATGCAATCGGAACCCTTACTAAAATAAAAAGATTTTCACCCATCCATCACTAATGCCAGATTATGTCTATTTTCTAATTCCTTGATCATTTTCCTTACGGCATCTCACACTTGTAAGCCCAGCACTTTCGGAGGAGGAGTTGAGAAGATCACTTGAGGCCAGGAGTTCGAGACTAGCCTAGGCAACATAGTAAGGCCAAATCTCTCTTTAAAAAAAAAGGCTGGGCGCGGTGGCTCAAGCCTGTAATCCCAGCACTTTGGGAGGCCGAGACGGGCGGATCACGAGGTCAGGAGATCGAGACCATCCTGGCTAACAGGGTGAAACCCCGTCTCTACTAAAAAAAAAACAAAAAAACTAGCCGGGCGAGGTGGCGGGCGCCTGTAGTCCCAGCTACTCAGGAGGCTGAGGCAGGAGAATGGCATGAACCCGGGAGGCGGAGCTTGCAGTGAGCTGAGATCCGAGCCACTGCACTCCAGCCTGGGCGACAGAGCGAGACTCCGTCTCAAGAAAAAAAAAAAAAAAAAAATTAATAATATAGCCAGGCATGATGATGGGCACCTCAGCCAGGAGACTGAGCCCAAGAGTTCAAGAGCTCTTGAGCCCAAGAGTTCAAGGCTGTAGTGAGCTATGATCACACCACTGCACTACAGCCTGGGTGACAGAGAGAGACCCCGTCTCTAAAACAAACCAACCAACCAACAAACAAATCACCCATGGTTAATTCTAGGATTATGTAGGATTATGAGATTTTTTTTCTTTTAAACTTTAAACTTTTCCTTTTTTTGCCTCTGTACTTTTTAATTTTTTGTTAATCAGACAGCATGGTCAACTTTACCTCAAAAACTAAACGAATCCCTGTTGTTTTGAAATAAAAAAAATTATTCTAAAAAATTGTCATAAAAATTCAAGAACTCTTTATAAAATATATATTTCATAGAGCAATTATGTATCTTAAGCAAAATATTCTGACAAAACAGAACTACCCCACTGGACTACAGGTTTCCAAACGAAAGGCCTCCTTCTGTGTTGTTCCTCCTGTGTCCGGAAAAAAGTACTTAGCACCAAGCAGGTGCTCAAGGGGTACTTACTGCAAAAACAACTCTCCTGACATAAAACAACTGATATATTTTTTAAAATCTACTTATTATTTTTGTCATTGCCCATCTCTTATTCATTTCTAAATAACTTGAGGAGAGTAAATATAAAATGCTTTTTACCCTGTGCCTTTCTTTCTCAAGCACATAATGCAATATGGAAAATAACCTCAAATAAATGAAATATAATAATAGAAATCTTTAATTAACCATTCTCTTGTGTTCCAGTTTTAAAAATGGAGGCGCATATGGTATGCACTAAGCCAGTAACAAGACCATATTTCTGAGGACTGTCTATCTTCATCCTTCAAGGAAAGGGTTTATTACAAACAGCATTGTGTGGGCCACTGCATTTCAGAATGATTTTAAACATGAACTTAAACAGGCAAAGGCCACCCATTGCTTACCCAGAAAAATCTTGAACAAGAATGTTATGGACATTCCACACATGGTAATTAATTACCACTTTGAAGTCCTGAGTGCAAAAGGATGACTACTACCTACTATGCGGCCAGGTTTCTCTACGCATTCTATTTTGTTCTACTTCTTAAAGGAAGCCACCTTGGAGAAGGCTTGTTGGCATAGGTTTGGTTGGAAATGAATATGAATGCTCACACACTAAATCAGTGGCTCTCAATTCTAGGTGAACATTAGGATCACAGGGAAATTTAAAAATGCTGAAGCCTCCTGACACTTTGGGAGGCCGAGGAGGGCGGATCACGAAATCAGGTGTTTGAGAACAGCCTGGCCAACACAGTGAAACCCCATCTCTATTGAAAATACAAAAAATTAGCCGGGCGTGGTGGCGGGCACCTATAATCCTAGCTACTCGGAAGACTGAGGCAGGACAATCGCTTGAACCCGGGAGGCAGAGGTTGCAGCGAGCCGAGATCACGCCACTGCACACCAGGTGTGGCGACGGTGTGAGATTCTGTCTCAAAAAAAAAAAAAAAAAAATGCCGATGCCTATCGCCCATCTTAGACCAATGCAACCAGAATTCTTGGGGTTGGGATTGGAAACTGTGTGTGTGGTGTTATTTTTTAAAAATTTCCTGTAATTTAGTGTGCTATCAGGATGAAGAACCTTTACATCAGATTTTTAACTTCTTAAACTTAGAAATTATATCTGTGTGATTTGCCTTTTTATCCCAGTGCTTACCACAGTGCCTGGTATCAGAGTCTCCCAGAAGTCACGATGAAGTTTTAAGTTTTAATAACTGTAGAAGCACAAATGATGCTAATTGACGAACGTCATTTGAAAGTTTAACTGTATTTCAGTTTCACGTATACCTACTTATGACTTTTCATTAATAGACTTTTAATTTTTTGCGTTTTTAATTTTATTTTTACCCCTACAGACACTGTGGTGACTTACGCTTCAGTCCTTCTGATTAATGCTGGCAAAGACTAAAAATTGTTAAAATTAAAAATATGTTTACTCAAAATTCATAAATAAGTGTAGAAGAAATGAAAGTAGCCTTTTCAGGTGTTCCTAGTTGTAAGTTTATAGTATGACATATATATAGATATGAAAATATTATAATTTAAAACAAATATTTGGAAAATGCAGAATAGTAAAGGATCAATCATTATATAGTTGAATCTTCATCTGAATGTTGAAATCTACTGCCTATTAGAGGTTTTGTTTCAGTTCTATTCTTATGTTATAGTAGGAATGTCTTTGGCTGCAGGTAAAAGAAAACAGTATTTTTTTAAAAGAATGATTTATTTTTGCATAACTAGAAGTCTGGAGTTAGGCAGCTGCTGATGTTGGTTTACTGGTTCATTAATGCCAGGGTGGTTCAGCCCTCCTCCACCATTGCAAGATGGCTTCCATAGCTCCAGGCTACACCTTCAAAGGGTAGGGTTAAGGTAGTAACACTGGCTGCTTGTGACTAATATATTTATTAGAAAAATATATGCTTCTCCCAGCATTTGTTCACTTAGGTTTCATTAGCTAAAACTATATCATGCAGCAACCCTCTAGATACAAAAGTTCCTAGGATGTAAGTATTTGACTTCTTGGTCTTCTATTTGGTTATAGAAAAGAGAGTAAAGTCAGGCATGTATTTGCTAGCCAAACAGGTTCCTGTTATCCTTAATGTTTTTCTTATCTACTCTAAAAGTGTGAAGTCAACTACTTCTAAAACTAATGGATCTTTTAATTGTTAGATAATATTCTCCTTTCTTCTAAGAGAATACAAAGCTTTTAGGGAACCAGAACTTTTCTTTTAAGGCTTTTTCTTAATAATAAAGATTGTAGTCAACAAATATGCTTTCTCAATTCAGGGAGAAAAATGATGAAACCAATTCCATCGAATTATGGAACCAATGTGGTAAGAGCCATTAGTAAAGGCTTTGAAATTGTAATCCATGTGGAATGGGAAATTGAAGGACTTTGGGCAGAGTAAACAATATGACAAGTTTTGTATTTTTTTAAAGGTTTTGCAGAAAAATGAGTTGGTGAGGAACAAGACAAACACAAAGAGGAATTTCTTACAAGAATATGCCAAGTATTACATAGTCTCTTTCTTTATTGGAAATAGAGAAATCAGTTGAGATTACTGCATTATCCAGGTAAATATTGTTCAGACTAGAGTGATAGCTGTGGATATGCAAAGAGGTGAACAGATATTCTGGAGACAGAATTGACAGGACTTACTGAAAGGTTGGAAGTGATTGTGAGGAAGAGGCAAGAAGGAGAGCTGACCCCAGAGTTTCTGGCTAAACAAGAGGATCAAAACAGTCCTGAGAAGGAAGATCAAGGATTTAATTTTGAAAAAGGGAACTAGAAGAAATCACCCATGTACCCTTTTGCACTTATATAGCAAGACTGGAATACAGAGGAGATTGGCATGAACCCTTAGCATGAATAATACATACATTTATGAAATGTTTCATAATTGTAATCACATTCCTAACAGGAAAAGTATAAAGAAAAAACAAACTAAAATATTATTACTATGAAAGATTAATGGACTAAAATCAAGTGTGTTACTTTATACAGTAAATGCAAATTAATATAATCCTCTTACGGAAGAGCAGAATGTCAAATTTTAAAAAGTTTTTAAAAGGATTTTAAAAAGTTATCAATTATTTTCGATAATCATAATGCTATAAATAAAATTAGAAAACATGGAGATGGTCAAAGGGATGCTAAGAGATTTGAATTAAAAAATCAGGAGTTGCAATAACATCATTCAAGGTGAAATACAAGGATAAGGAACTTAGTAGGACTGAAAGACAATATGTATGATTAAAAGCAGTATTATGAAGCAAATATAGAAGTTATAAGTTCATGCATCAAACAATATGGTCACTCAACTCAGGTTACGTGAATATCAGAAAAATTTATCACAAAAATATGCTTTATGCTTTCATGCTGAGACTTCAATATACCTCTTTCAGAAGCTCACATACCTAGAAGATAAATAAGCAATGTCAATTATTAATAATACTATTAAAAATCTTCATTTTACATTTGATAAGATTGAGATATCTCCACATGGAGATGTTGGGTAGGCAGCCCAGGGCTCAGAACAGTACATTATGATACAACATATAATACTTTAATGTCTACATATAATTTACAAGGGAGGTAATAAGTTCTTTTAGTGTCTTAAAACCTCCATAAATTAAGGGCTGACATTTCCCTGACCAGACTTTACTTTGTTTAGCTTTGTTTGTTTACTTTGTTTATTCTATTACGTGGAATAAAAGTTGTAGACATTAAGAGATAGAGACTATTCACAAAGGCTTTACTACTTCTTTATTGCCTGATAAAGAAAATCCTAAGTAAAAGCCAGATATTACATGTACTACTATAATCCTCTGGCAAATGTGATATTTCTTCAAAAATTCAAGTAGCCTGGACAGCAAATTTATCTAGCTTACTTGGTCTTTGGGCAAAAACAGAGGGCCTTGCCTACAACTCACAGACAAGCTTATGGGGCATTACCAAGCAATTATTTCAATGGAGAAATATGTTCTATCTTGTTTTATTACTTTCCTTGGAGCAGAAACCAAGGTCCCAAGTGACATCCAATTATAGTTCTTAGTTCATTTGAGGTAGGTTAAGTGGTGACATTGAGTCACAACATCCTTAACCTCATTTGAACACCAAAAGACAAGATTTTTTCCTATCCTCCAAAAGAAGCTTCAAGCAGCAAATATAATTGCTAGACAAAGAGATTTCTTACATGAATTTGCAATATATGTAATTTGTCTTCTTTCATTGTTACAATATGTATAATTTATCTTGTGGGAAATGAATAGGTACAGGGCACAGCAGTCTTTTTGCAGCTTGGTTATTAGTCACAGCTTATTAATACCATATTCTTCCCAAGAGAAATAAGAAATGCCACAGCATCGTGATAATAGAGAGTCTCAAGAGGGACTCCCATAACACTGAGACTGTCAGATGAGTCTACACATATATATTTAAAGTGTAAACATATAGGTTGCTTTACTAGCCTATTAAAATATATTGAGGAGAAAATGCTATACTTCATTCCAATCCATCCCACTTTCTAGTAATAATATAAGAAGTTCTCTTAAATGAATGGAAGATCTATAAGCAAAATAAGTAGTTTTGAAACATCAGCATATTTGGGGAAAAGTCTTTCAAGGCCACCTCTCCATTATTGATTAGATTTAGATTATTAAATGTATTCAATATGAGGTGTTTTTGGAAAGCTGTACTTCAAAGTCAGATTCTAGTGCAGCCCAGCTCATCAGCAACATATTCACTACTTGAATGATGCAATGACTATGGTAATAATCTGTTTACCTTATTACAATGAAGATCAAAGACATTAGCTTTTTAAAAAAATTATGGTGGAAATACTCATTAATTCAACAAAATTTTTTTTTTGCTCCTATCATATGCCAGCACTATTCTAGGCACTGAAAATATGGCAATGAATACGGTAAGAAAACATGGCAAGAAAATCCTTGCCCTTAAGGAGCTTATGTTATTTTAACATACGGACATGAAGAGTCAAGTTGGAAAAGGAAACTGAAGAGGTAGATATTTACGAACAGGAGAGTCAAAAACAAATGGTGGCTTGAGGCATGCCTGAGTAAGTCAGAGGAATAAGAGAGAAAGTAGAAGGTAAGGCTTTCCTAACAGCTAAAGAATAAGAGAGCCTTAGGAAGAGTTAAATGAACTTAGACAGAAACATATCTGGCTTCCCATTGCTTTCACTTCACCATACAAATGGTAAGATCAAAATGGGGGGAGAGAGATTAAACCTAAACTAGCAATCATCTAATAAACTATAGAGGCCATTTTGAAGATTAAGGTTAAATTAATAAAAATTAGATTAGCCCAACTAGGTTTATTAAAACATAAACAAAGTTTATCTAGTCATCATCATCTTTGAACAGAAATAATTGCTTCTGTCCATGCTATCATTAGGAGAAATATCTCCCCACTTTCCATTCCTTTTTTCTTCTTCCCACCCATATACTTTTCTCTTCTGAAAAACCCAAATAGGAAATAAAATCATTTCTTTTGAGCTTGTTTTCTGATCTCCTCTTGCACACATGCTTATACTTTCTGAGAAGCATGCTGGTTGGAAGATGAAAACTATCCAGAAGCTGGAATGCACTGACTGGATATTAAAAAAGCACAGAGGTGTTTGAAAATTATTCTTCTCTATGACTATTTCTATCAGCAAATTTAGAGCCTGCAATTTTCTACTTCAGAGAAGATGCAGACACTGGATCCTCCTTTTTATTTCTTAGGTATTCTTAACCTTAAAATTCTTGATTATGGATGCAGAAAACAGAAGTTTATGAAATTCTTCTCTTTCCCAATTTTTAAAGAGATGCTAGGGCAACAAACTTTGGGTTTCTAATTCTACTCTTCAGTATATTGTTTTATAGGAAACCCTGCTTAGGGGTTATATTTAGAAAATAAATACTTTTAAAGGTATTTAAGTTTAAAACAATAACTCTGCCTTAAAGAAAAAGATTAATATGTTTTTGCAATGCACATACCTTAACACAATTTTGATCCAAAACATCATGCTAATAGGATATATTGTTTCACTTGTTTGTTAGGTCAGTGTGCCATCATGATGCTGCCTCGGTGGCCATGAAATATTGTACTTACAGTTATCATAGGTATCTCTAAGGAAATAAAGTAAGGGAAAAAGTATTATTTGTCCCCAAATATATGAGATTTAAAAATTTAGAATTTTGGATTTTTCTTTGCCTCAGATAAATCAAAATGTATCAGACATATGAGGGTCCACTGTTGATCAAGCAAGAATACTCTAGTGCAATATATTGTGTAGAGCAGTGGTCCTAGAACTTCTTTCCACTCCAGGTTTGGTGAATCACAGCTATAATGCCATCTGTAATGTAAGAGCTGGTTTATGCCCATGCCCCCTGTTGGTAGCTAGTTTTTTATGAGTATTGTGCATATGCTTCTTACAGTCATATTTCTAACTGTCCCTGCCCCACCTTTATCCTGTCTTATAATACAAGTGGAACACATAAAGAAATATTCACGAAATAGCAAGTAGATGAAGTTGGCCTCAGCAGTTGGCAATTACCAAAACATAGTCAAGGATAAGGGGAAAAAGGGGTACTCAGAGCTAGCCATACTGTGATGTTTGAGGGCACAGTCCTCAAAATATCCTTTACTTTTGATGTCAACTGTAAGTTTGGGGGCTCCCCATATGACCCTCAAATTTGATAATTTGCTAAAGGGACTCACAGAGCTTACTGGAAGCTGTTATACTCACAGATACAGTTTGTTATAGGGAAAGAACACAGATCAAAATCAGCCAAAGGAAGAGATACATACAGTCTGGGAGAGTTCCTAGTAAGCAGCTTATGTTATCCTCTGTGGAACTAAAACAGGTGACCCTCCCAGGATTCAGTGTGACAATACACAAGAAATATTGCCAACCACAGAAGCTCATCCAAGCTCAGTGTCCAGAGTTTTTATTGCAGCTTCATTATGTAGACATGATTGACTGATTGATTGCCCTTCTGGTTGAACTCAGCCTCCAGGTCAACTGATACTATCTGACCCAAAGACCCTACCTTAAATCACATGGTTGTTCTTTCTGATGTGACCAGCCCGTGCCCGAACAAAGAAACTCATAAGAGGCCATGACATGAATTACCTCCCAGAAGCCTAGGGAAAAGGCCAGACCCATCTTTGGGTAAAGCCAAATTATTCACTACATGGAGAAAGGCCAAAAGTGACTATTCATAGAGGCACTCAAGAGATATAATTGAGATGTTCCTCCGTGCTATGAAGGAAAATATAGTAACAGAGAAATTTGAAACCTATATCACTTTAATTTTTCTTGGCTAAGATTATGATTTTATGAATGGTAAATTTTAAATATTTGAAAAAACAAAGCACACTTCTAAGCTTATTTCAGCAAGAGCACTATGATTCTCAAAAGAACTGGCAATGGTGACTATGTTGGGAGTGGGGCTTCCCTAAGACCACTCCCAGGTTTAATAATTCACTAGGAAGACTCACAGCACTCAGTGTATAGTCATACTCATGGCTAAGGTTTATTGTAGCAGAAGGATTTAGGGCAAGATCAACAAAAAGAAAGGGCACATGGGGCAAAGTCTAGGAAAAAACAGGTGCAACCTTACAAGAGTCCTATCCCAGTGGAGTTGCACAAGACGCATTTAATTCCCCTCCTCTGTGAACTGTGACAACATACGTGAACTGTTGCTAACTAGGGAACTTTGTTAGAACCATAGCACCAAAATTTTGATGGCGAGCTGGTCATATAGGTGTTAAATTAAATTAAATTTGGCCCAAGGCTGCCTCTGTACCTTGAGTCTCTATGTACCAACTGCAACCTAGTTTACTATTTAAACTGAAAGCCTAGCTCGAGAGTGTATTCTTATAACAAATAGCTGAATCTTAGCCAAGCTCAGTGAACTACAGCCTGCCAACTCATGACAACATGCCCATATAAGGCAGATGTCTTGCTGTAGCTGATCAAATGAATTCTCTAGTTTGCATCTGTGTCTGGTCTATAAAAGCTCACCGCTCACACTACTGAGTGGAGCTCCCTGAACCTTTACTGGTTCAGGGTACTGCCTGATTCATATATCATTCTTTGCTCAAATAAACTGCTAAATTTAATTCATCTAAAGCTTTTATTTTAACATAGATAATATCTACCAGGCACAGATCAAAATTCCAGACTTCCAGAACAAAAGCAAATGTTCAGTACAAATAAATTGTTTGAACAAACAGTTTAGCCATAGTGAGCTACTCTTATGTGTTCTGGGAGTGGTGGGAATCCTCCTGAAATCTAAATTCCCAGACACCAGCCAAGGGCCAACCTTATAAACAGACCATTCAAAGGATAGCACTTAGTTCATTTCTGCATAGTGGTACAGTCAAAGTCTCAGTGAGTAAAGAAATGCAAGAATGTCACATTCAGAGTCAAACACTAGGGTCATGGGGAAATGTGCCTCAGCAACTGCTTCAGTGGGAAATTTGTATTGTCCATAGCCAGAGATTTGGGAATTCTAGGGAATATTTTACATCCTCACATAATTTATAGATCTACTTTTAGTGAAAGAAGATGTTAAAATGAAACTCTATTCATTTCACTTTGATTTCCCTAAAACAATAGGTGTGACCTCTCCTATATTCCAAAGTGAGCTGCTAGACCACCCATATAAGACATGCAAATAAGGTGGGTCAAAAACAGTTAAATAATCCTTAGCTTTCTCCCCAGCCCCTGAAATGTTTGAAACTGAAGAGTTTCAAACTCATGGATAAGGACATCCATTATTCTGTATGGATAAAGACATCCATATATGTGACACACTCCTGTAAGTAGGTTATGTCTGTCAGTGGCTATTTTAACCTTCTTTTCCCTACTCAAAACAACATATTCAGATGCAAGTAAGTGAGAATGACATTTCTGTAAGCCAATCTTGGATCATCTAAATTTTTTAAACAGCAAATACTTTTAAAACTTTTAAAAATTATTATTAGTGCAAAATGCATGATTGATTGCAAAGGAGCATTATGTTGAGAATCACTCAGGAGTGAGCAATAGGATAGCTTTCAACATTTTTGGAGTTGATACAATCAGGAGTATGCTCTAGAAGCTACATTTGGTAGGTGGGAGACGGGAGGCAGGGAAACTGGTGGTAACAGTCTTAGTGGAAATCATGAGACAGTGGTAGTAAACATACATAGGGGATGATGGTGAGAGTAACACAAATAGAAATAGGATGAAGATACTGGCAATGATTGAAAAATGAAAGAGACTAGTTTAAAATAATCCTGAAGTTTCAGAGGGCGGGGCCAAGATGGCCAACTAGAAACAGTGGTATTTGGAAGCTCCCATCAAAAGAACCATAATAAGCGTGTGAATACTTCGCCAGCAACCAAGGTATCCAGGTTCCCTCATCAGAACTGACTAGGAGGCTGGCATGATCCACAGAAAGGAAGGAGCACACAATTGCTACAAAGAGAATAAAATATCTAGGAATACAGCTAACAAGGGATATGAAGGACCTCTTCGAGGAGAACTACAAACCACTGCTCAGGGAAATAAGAGAGGACACAAATGGAACATGGATGGGAAGAATCAATATTGCGAAAATGGCCATACTGCCCAAAGTAATTCAAAGATTTAATGCTATTCCCATAAAACTACCATTGACATTCTTCACAGAATTAGAAAAAAAAAATACTTTAAATTTCATATGGAACCAAAGAAGACCATGTATAGCCAAGACAATCCTAAGCAAAAAGAACAAATCTGGAGGCATCACGCTGACTTCAAACTGTACCACAAGGCTGCGGTAACTGAAACAGCATGGTATTGGTACCAAAACAGACATACAGACCAATGGAACAGAACAGAGGCATCAGAAATAACATCACACATCTACAACCATCTGATCTTCAACAAACCTGACAAGAACAAGCAGTGGGGAAATAATCTCCTATTCAATTAATGGTGCTGGGAAAACTGGCTAGCCATATGCAGAAAACAGAAACTGGACCCTTTCCTTACACCTTATACAAAAATTAACTCAAGATGGATTAAAGACTTAAATGTAAAAATCTAAACCATAAAAGCCCTAAAAGAAAACCTAGGTAATACCATTCACGACATAGGCATGGGCAAGGACTTCATGATGAAAACACCAAAAGCAACTGCAACAAAAGCCAAAATTAACAAATGGTATCTAATTAAACTAAAGAGCTTCTGCACAGCAAAAGAAATTATCATCAGGGTGAACAAGCAACCTACAGAATGGGAGATAATTTTTGTGATCTACCCATGTGACAAAGTTCTAATGTCCAGAATCTGCAAGGAACTTAAACAAATTTACAAGATAAAAAAATCAAAAAGTGGGCAAAGGATATGAATAGACACTTCTCAAAATAAGATATTTACATGATCAAGCAACATATGGAAAAAGCTCAACATCACTGACCATCAGAGAAATGCAAATCAAAACCACAATGAGATACCATCTCACACCAGTCAGAATGGCAATTATTAAAAATTCAAGAAATCATACATACTGGTGAGGCTGTGGAGAAATAGGAACACTTTTACACTGTTGGTGGGAATGTAAATTAGTTCAAACATTGTAGAAGACAGTGTGGCGATTCCTCAAGGATCTAGAACCAGAAATATAATTTGACCCAGCAATCCCATTACTGAGTATATACCCAAAGGAATATAAATCATTCTACTATAAAGACACATGCACAGGTATGTTTACTGCAGCACTATTTACAATAGCAAAAACTTGGAACCAATGCAAATGCCCATCAATGATAGACTGGATATAGACACCATGGAATACTATGTTAGCCATAAACAGGAATGAGATAATGTCCTTTGCAGGGACATGGATGAAGCTGGAAGCCATCATCCTCAGCAAACTAACACAGGACCAGAAAACCAAATACTACATGTTCTCACTCATAAGTGAGAGTTGAACCGTGAGAACACATGGACACAGACAGCAGAAAAATACACACCAGGGCCTGTCGGGGGGTGAGGGAAGGCAACTTAAAGGATGGGTCAATAGGTGCACCAAACCACCATGGCACATGTATACATAGGTGCAAACCTGCACGTCCTGCACATATACCCTGTTTTTTTTTTTTTTTAAGAAGAAATAAAGCAAAAAATAAAAATAAAAGTTTTAAGCATGGGTTTCTTAAAAAGTTCAGGATAAGGATCAAGTTTTAGAAGAGAAATGAATTCCATTTAAAACAAATGAAATGTGTGATACCAGTGGGATCCCCAAATATGGGTGTGCAGCTTGCAGTTAGGAGTGTGAGAGATGTACAGAAGATGGATTGGAGGTGGAGAGTTATTATTTGGGTGTTATCCACATAGAGGGATTAAGGTTGATGGGTATTTCTAAGTGCCTTTTCAGAAAATGCATTTTCTAGTTCTTGACATTATTTAACTATTTCATTATCTATATTTGTGTTTTTTAAAAGAAAATGTGTCTATAAACTGTAAAAATCTTAATAAATTCTTAAAACAAAAAGTTTAAGTAATTATTCCTTTTTGATGGTAGATCTCTTAGGTTGGTGAAAGGACTCTTGAGAAGAAGCCAAATTTTAAACTTACTTTTGTTGTTAGAGTATTCATATTAAAAAAATGTGTATGTACACATAGAGAGACAGACACACACACACACACACACACACACGTTTATTTAGGTAGAAGTAACAGAAGAGCCTTTGCAAATATTACTTAAGATAAAGGAAAGACACGATAGTGAATTTTATGTAAAAGTAATGGTATGTTCACTGACTCTGTTAGTTCTACTTTTCCTCATGGAGCTTTCATCTTTTTTAGTCTTCATTCCTATACAAGGTATCCAAGTTCCTGCCCTCTGCCCAGGTGCCTTACAAGTGGCTAGAATTATGGTGGTGTTTCCATAGAGACAAGGGAACAGTTCTTCCTTCCTTTCCTCTGTGAGTTGTTTTCATATAAGGATCTTCCAGTTTCTAAAACTCGTTCTTGCTTTGAAAATGGGCAGAGGAGAGGAAAAACTGAGTGGTGTATCAATGACAGGAAAAATGAGGAGGGAATGTTCATATTCCTGCCGGGCCACACTCGTAGCGTGTCTATTTCTTTTCTTACAATAAAAGATGTTAGGCAGGTTTGTTTGTTTTTCCCACTTGAAAGATCTTTAAAAGTAGGAATTATATCTTACCCAAGTCAACTAGTGTTTAGTGAGTGAGTACATCAGTGAAAGAATGAATAGCAAATGTACTTTTATTATTGGGAGAGCAAAGATGTTTGAATAGAACTTTTTCCATTTATAAGTTTTTAATACACATTTTGTCACTTTACTCGATAGAATTGCATGAAGTAATTTTTGAGATACAAAAACTAAGATAATTGTGAAGTTACGATGTGAATTCAAGTCTTCTTACTCCAATTAATTGCCAATTTTTACTCTATTACACTGTGGCTTTGGGAGAATGAGAGCAATTAGAACAATGGTGTCCTGGGCTAGAGAATGAAGATGTTTATTCACTTCAAATGTAGATTAGGCCAATAAAAGGCAGGTAAACCTAGTGTAACTAGCAGCCCATTCAGCAAACCCCATGAAGGGTCTCCAGACCCTGTCCCCAGTCACTTGTGGTTTCTCTGCTCTCTTCTTTTGTTTCATATTACTGATCACTGATATATTGATTTGCTTATTACTTGTTTCCCCTGTCTAGAAGGTAAGCTCCAAGAGAACAGGGACTTGTCAACTTTGTTCATTGCTGTCTTCCCTGGTGTGTAGAGCGCTGCTTGGCAATAGCTGTACTTCAATAAATACTTTTTGAGTATATGAATGTATAATTTTAGAACACTCATTGTTCTATTCTTTAAGTATACTTTCCCTAACAATTTCTCTGTGAGAATGAGGGCAAAGTTATATAGAATAATTAAGAAATAATACCAGAAGCAATCTGGTATTGATATTTTTATCAATTTTTTATTTCCTACGTAAGGTACACTCCACTTGTTTCTGCTGAATGTAGTCCATATTTTAACTACTTTTTAAAAAAATTAGTGCAGAAGTTACGATTTTAATATACATTTCTAAGTCACTAGCTCCTAAATTGGTGTCATTGACAAATTTAATCTTATTTAGTCAACTATGACCTAATTCCATGAAGATCAAGGCCATTGGAAAGATCCTTTTTTGATTAACACAGAAATTTCATGAGATGATTTTCCCATAACAAGATCAATAAAGTATTTCAATCTTTGTCTGTAAAATATGGTACCTTTGCTGTTTAGTGAGAAAATACAATCTTAGTTTTAAAGAATTCTTTAAGTATCGTGACAATTTTGCTGTTCTTGGAAGAACTTTGTCAATATTTCATCATGATATTCTTCTCTGCAGGAGAACCTAAGAAAAATATTCAATTAATCATGGTGATATTAAAACTATCTGTCACTTGTGGCATGCATATGTAATAAAGTACTCAGATAAAATTGATACCAGAGACAAATGGCCCACAGTAAAAACATCTGCTTGAAGCTCTAAAATTGTTCCTTCTTATGATGATCTCAATAACTAAACATCTCAATTTGCAAATAAAGATAAATGCTAAGATAATTTTTTGAACTAGAAATCATGTAGTAAAACGAAGAGAGAACTAAAGTGGCTAACAATGAAACACCTGTAAGAAATGTTTACAAACTTGTTGAGACACATTAATCTTTATTTCCTTGTATTTTCTTAGACATTTACTTCAAATTCTCTGTAATCCTATTTGAAATGAAACCAATGGAAGCATGTGAACTTAAGCAAGTATTTTTAATGTGTTTTTTTATGTATATCTGAAGAGTTAGACTAGAATCAGTATGTCCTGTCAGATAATCCATTAAAAATTTGGGGAGGAAGAGAAGGCCGAGGATAAAATTAAAGAATGCTACATGACAAACACTTCCATTTGCCTCCCCATATGCATCCCCACAACTTCCTCACCAGAAAAATCCTGATTTGATTCAGAGTGACAAAATGTCCTTGGTTTAAAATCTCACTTCCACATAACTTTGGACTTTCTGAAGCATGGGTTTCTGAAAAAGTTCAGAATAAGGATCAAGTAACTGAGTTCTGGCTATGAAATTTCAGCAAAAACCTACTGGGTGAAATCCCTACATAAGCAAATGGAACGCAATGGCAATAGATGTGGGAGTCTTCCTAAGAAATTAAGGTTGAACGTCACCTAAAACATTAGCTGAGCGGAAAAATGGAGGGAACTCAGGACTTGACCACTTAATCAAGCTGTTGAACCAGCCCTGAATTGGACTTCTGTTCATAGGGTAAAGAAAACAAAATCTCTCTTTGTGTAAGTCAGTGTAATTGAGTTTCTTTTCATTGCAGCTGAACCAATCTTTGGTTCATAAAGTCCCTCCTTTGGTCATGTATATCTTTATTTACATAATAAACACTCTGGAAAGCCCCTACAGTATGAACACCCATTTAATTTTATTTAATACTAATTTATCAAAGATATTTGATTATGAGATACCTGATATTTCTTATGAACTTGCAACCTAATGACCACACTTTAGTAAATAAACATTTAACTAGAGATTTCAGAAGGCAAAAAATTAGCATTCTGTAATTACATAATTAAATATCTAAAAGGCTATGTTCATAGTCATAATTGTTTCTGAATCTCCTATTTCTAAGGGAGCATTGTTACCAGTGACAATTATTGACATAAGCCATTACTCAAAGAGTTAGCATCCTTTGAGGAGCTTCAGCAAAAGTCTCGGAAAATTGTCTTTCTTCTTTACTGTAATTCATTCAAGGTAACAGTTTGTTGAAACTTAGTGTAGGTGATGATCCATCTAATTCTTAAAGAAACATAAGCAAGAGAGAATGACACAGCTTCTCTTTTTCTTTGGAGTTTATGTCCCCCAACTTTTAATATTATGAGCACTTGGTCACCATTCTCTCTTACTGGTATTTGAGCAACCTCTCCTTTTTCTCTACCTTACAATAAGCAGAGAAAAGCACTCAAATTTTCTTTCATATACATGAAGGAATTTACGTTAATCCATCAGCAATGAATGTGACAAACTAATAGACTAAGGTACTCAACAAGTGAAATGCTTAGACCATACTAACATATTTCAAATAAGTATCTGCATCTAAAAGGAAAGGTTGTCTTCTCCATTTATAGCGTATTTCCTATTTTCAGAGTTGTATACTAAGCACAGATGAGCCTAACAGGGGGTAGATTCTTTGACTCTACTCCTATATTCTAAATGAAGAGGAAGTGCATACAGAAAAGTTATTGGTAAAAATGGTGCTTCATCATTTATGTTTAGAAATGAATTGTAAATTTCTAATTTTATGACATTGTTATCTCAATAACAGATTTTTAAAGAAGAAATTATATTTAGACCATATCTTTTCAGTATGGCTACATTTTGACACAGAATTAGACTGGAAATAGAGTAATTGTCAGGGTGATTCTGAGACTATCTTGGTGCTTATTACTCAGGTTGTCCTTTAGGTTAGATTGCAAAAGCAGGTTCCTAAGCCAAACAGTTTGCAATGAAAGAGTAAGTAAAACTTAAAAGAGTAAAAACAATCTGCAAGCACAAGTCATTCACTACAATGGTTCTAGTTTCTGCAGTAATGGGAGATGTGGGCTAATCATTGAGGCAACAATAGGAAATTGCACCAATGTTTCATGAAAGATTCCAGAGAGTGACCTTGATGTAATGTCAGGGTCCTTGATGTGGAACGTCAGCATAGACCAGGAACAGCAGCAGAATCTTTAGTAAGCATGGTTAGCAATGTTGTTGCTTTGGTGTTAGCAACTAGAGGAATTAGCACCAACACTTATAAGCAAAAGGAGGAAAAGGATACATGGGTCATTCAAAACAATCCACTGTGCATATGTTGGGAATCCAAAATGGGTTAGAGTTTTTAGAAGAATATGGATTTGTCACATTATTTTTACTTTAAAACCACTATGGTGTAAAAACAAAATATGAGGCCGGGCATGGTAACTCACACCTATAAACCCAGAACTTTGGGAGGCCGAGGTGGGCAGATCACGAGGTCAGAAGATCAAGACCATCCTGGCTAACACAGTAAAACCCCATCTCTATTAAAAATAAAAATTAAAAAAAAAAATAGCCAGGCGTGGTGGTGGGCGCCTGTAGTCCCAGCTTCTCGGGAGGCTGAGGCAGAGCTTGCAGTGAGCCAAGATTGCACCACTGCACTCCAGCCTGGGCAACAGAGCAAGACTCTGTCTCAAAAACAAAACAAAACAAAAAACAACAGAAAACAAAAACACAAACCAAAATAAAAAGTGAGTAATGACCCCAAAGAAACAATAGCATAGGCAAAAATAATTTTCCAACAAAATAGATTTTGGTGTCCTTGGAACCTTGTAAAAGAAGACTATAGGAGATTGTGGCTAATTCAAATAGTCTAAAGCAGTTGGGTAGACAGCAGAAAAGCAGCTATAAATGGAGAGGGATAAAGAAGAGCAATCAATCCTGTGTAAAATAAAGCTGGGGGAGCAGAAGGAAACATATCGGAAACATGAACCCATTAAAAGTTTCCCATCACTGGTAAAGTTATGATCAAGTGATCAAAAGCACATGTATGTTTATAAGGCACTTTCTTTGAGCACTACAGGGGTATAAAGAAATGACTGGTACTATTCCTTCTAGTCTTGCAGGTGATGGCTGAGGTTGGCAATAGAGTCCTTAGGAACATACAGACAATGTATCACTCATACAAAAATGAGTGATAAAGTAGGGCAGATTACAAAGAAGGAGTAAAAATAGAAAAAAATCTTATCACAGTAAGGTCAGGAAAAAATGAACTTCAAAAGATAGGAAAGATAAAGTGTTCTTGAAATATATAGGCCTCAAATACATATGGTTGAGTTTTGTGTTGGTATTAAATATGGGCACCCTTTTAGCCCCTTTTACTCTCTAATTGAAAGCATTATTGAGCCACTGTATATTCTATAAAATATATTTTTAGAATGAAGAAGTATCCAACAATTGGAGTAAAGCTAAATTAGTAACCTTTTAAACCTAAGACAACATATTTAATATGAAAAATACAAACTGGTGAAACAAACTCACATAGCATAAAAGTCTTGAGGGACAAAAAAGTAAAACCACACAAAAAAGTGTAAAATCAACGAAGAGGACAGAATCCCAGGTAAAGATTTATTTTGAAAATCCTGACAGTCTAAATGAGTTGCCCTCTATAGAAGTGTCATTTTGGTTTTAAAAGTTTAATAATTTATTTTAAATTCAGAAAATATATTTTTAGTCCCTTTAAAACTAGATTGGTTACCACCACAATGGTATGGAAAAAATGTTCTTGGTCATAGGATGATGAAACTAAATAATAATTTCAAGCATAATTATGGTGTTTTAATACCGTAACACATAGTGTATATCAGATTCATTACCTCCTTTGCATTTATAATAAGCATTTAAATAGGCAGCTCCATACTTCCTATAGGAGGAGCAGGAATTTGAACCAACCAGAATCCTGAACCACAAGAATCTGGAATCTCATACCCTCAAACAGGCTCATTCTCACAGTGTCAAATTTACTTGTAATTCAAACAAGTCCTTCCTCTAAAAACATAGGTTTATTTCTAAAAACCTCTCCAATTTTTTCTCTGCAAATTTCTGCTTCATATATTCTTTTAATAGGATTTTATTCATGAGCACATCGCTCATGATGCTGAAAAAAAATCCACTTCTCAGCAAAAATTGAGTATTTAACATCAGCTCATCATAAAAGATTTGTGGAGAATCTTCATACATCAGAATAAAACCCTTTGTAACCAAGAATCTTTATAAACACTGTGGAAGTCTGAGTCCAGCATGGTTAATTACTGAGAAGATTTTCCCATCGTTAGCCATATCAGGTAGGATTACATTAGATTCTTAATTTGTTTCACTTTCATAATCTCTTTAGAGCTTTCCAGATATAATTCTCCTTTGTTAAATGAACAAATGGATTTGGGTTATTATGTAGGAGCTTATGCTTTATAAGTGTACATTGTGATGTTTCCTCTCACAGAGGGCTTATTTATGTGTTTAAGAATAGAAATAATATTATTTGCACTGAATATTAATTCAACTTTATAATGGTTTTCCAATGCTTTTGGATAACACTATGAAAACTGTGTTTTAAAAATCACATCTTTATCCCTGTTTAACACAAAGAAATGGTACTATACTAGAAAATAAAGAGAATACAAAATGTAAAGAAAAATTTACTTTTAATAAACCTAGAAGATGCATTTATGAGTCAGAATAATAGTAATAGGAGTAAATTCAGAGAATATTGTTATTCAGAGAATTTTCATTCAGAGAATTTATTATTTCCATTATATTCCATTAATATAATGGAAATAATCAGAGGAAGATGGCTATGGTTGCAGAGCTCAGACTAATCTGGCAATATTTCCAAAGTAAGTAATGCAATGTAACATCCCTGGATTGAAACATCAGGATGTGAGGGGTAAGGATGGGAGCTTCTATGAACCAATATGGCAATAAAAAATCAGGGCAGATAAGGCCGCAAAACTGTCCTAATGACATGCTGTCTTTTCAGAAAGCATTTAGTCGGTGAGACAGAGCAAAAGATTACAGCATAAATGTAGGGATACCTGCAGTTGCTTATTTATGACACGTGAATAAGGAAAGAAATAGAAAACTCAAACAGCAAAGAACATTAATGAAAATAATTTTGTCACAGAATAGCTAACCAAAAATACTGTCATAAATAAAATACTTAATGAAATTATTGTCTATATAAAGCAATCACTCAAAAAAAAAAAAGGTCCAAAGATCATGAAATATGAGCGTTTATAGCCAAAGGAGAGAGATATGAACTGAAACAACTTAGGAAAGTGGAATAGAAAGTAAGATCGCTATGGAAATGCAGGACACATTGGCAGAATCACACTGTACAAAATACTGCAAGGAACATGGAGAATAATATTGAAAACAGCAAGCAAAATTAAATGGAAATGAAGTTAAAGAGACTATAAAAAAGTGATTGCTATAGAAGGCAAACAGACCAATATACATATAAATTTTTCTCCTAAATGTGATAATGAAAATGATAAAACAAATATTTAAAAATGTAATACAAGAAAACTTCTCAGAAATATAAAACATTATAATGGTACATCCAAAAACAGAAAGAACACAGCATATGTTGGGGGAAAATGGATATAGAATTATTGGTATTAAGATAATAAAGTAACTGGACTTCAAGATAATGAAAGAGTACACTAATACTTTTTAATTGATAATGTAAATGTGTAAGTATAAAGATAACCATACTTATTAATGGTAAATCATCAGGCTAGTCTCTGAAAGTTTCAGAGGAACACTAGAAGACCATGGAGTAATGCCTACAATATTCTCAAAGGAAGAGAATGTGTAACAATAATTTTATACACACCCAAATTCTCATGCAACAGTGAAGGCAACAAACTTTTTAAACATGCAAGAACTCAGAATATACAGTACCTTGGAATTCTTGAAGAAACTACTTAAGAGTAAATTTCAGCTACTCAAGAAATAAATGAAGACACTGTTATAAAAAAGACTAAATTAATGTGAATTTCCTTTAACTCTAAGACTAAGGCTACACAATGATAAAGACAACAATTACAGAACAAAATGTGAAACTTAAAAGTACTGACAGAATTCTTCCACTTGCTTGGGCTCTTTCTCATATTTAGTAGAAGTATGTCTTTCATGTGTAGAAAATCCTTGAGTAAGTATACAGGGATACCTTAAAGATGAAGAAGCAGTGAGATAATGTAAGCTTGAGTTATAAAGAAGTTATGTTCAATTTAGATCACCAGAAAAGGAAAGTCTGGTGAAGCTCAGGTAAGAGGACCTTACAAAAATAAGACCTATATGTTGGTTTGTGTACTCTGTGTATTCTTTCTCAGAAACTGAACCTGGTGGCTGGTGTACAGGATAACATGACACCTCATATGCATTAGATTAGAGCACAACTTGGTTAAGCATCAAGTACACTCTCTTATTGATTGTCTCCAGGGTTTAAGAGAAAATACATACCTGTTTACTAGGGCTCCAAAACTGAGCGGATCACTAGTTTCATAAAATGCATGGTAAAATATAATTGAATCTTGTAAAAAACTCACATAATTTCAAATATCAATTTTTGTTGATCTTTAGTGTTTATGTTAGAAGTCACCAGAATAAGTATTTGCTGATTCTAGGCAAATTGAAAATGTTCTTGGTTTTGAAAATAAATTCACTCTGAACACGTTTTTATGTATCAAGTTTCTGTTTAACCATCACAGCTTGAATTCTGATTAATGTATATTCATAATAATAACCTATGTTTGTTAAGCATTTGCTATATGTCATACATGCTATGTTCTAAGTGCTATATTCTAAGTGCTTTTTACATACTATCTAATTAAGTCTATTTCTTGGTGAGGTAAGTACTATTATTAAACACATGTTAGAAAAGGGAAAAATGGAGTACACTGTACAGAAAAGAGTGGTATAAAGTAATAAATACTAATCCCTGAAACAGAAAACCTACATTCACATTCCACAACTGTCTTTTAGTGTTGTTTTGAAGAAGTCATTTAGACTGAGGTTTCAGTAGTTTCAATTATAAAATAGTAATAATCATAGTGATAGTAATTACAATGATAAAAAAAGTCTTACCTACTTTACAGTATTGTTTTGAGGATAAACACAAAATGTACCTAAAATGCTTTAATTATAAAACATTATACCAACTTATTATTATTATTATTATTATTATTATTATTATTATTATTATTATTATGTGGTAGAAATTCTCCATCTGGTCAGCTCATGTATAATGAGCAACAATATGAATGGCTTTTATATCCTTAAACTTGACAGAGTTACACCGTTTTTCAATATAGCTAAAATTCAGTAGTTCTACAAATCATTTTTTTTCTACAAAGTGAATCTAAAATTCTGGTTTATGAATAATCCATGGAAGGAGAGTTCATGTTAATCTTTCAAGGGATCTTTATCTCAAAAATTTTAAGGACCACTGATAGTGGAATGAATTGCCTAAGTAGTTGTGGAGGTAAGTATTTAAGTCACCAGGAGCTACAGACTTTAAATGTATGTGCTAGCAAATTCATAGTTATGTTATCTCCATTATCTCCAGGTCCCTTGAACTTTCCCTCTTTTCTAAAATAAGTGCACCAACCTAAGAATGATGCCAAGCATAAATGATTCAGACTAATTAATTAGAAACTGTTTCTCATGGTTACAAATTGAGTACAAATTATTCCAGCAGTCAAGATAGAGCTTTGCAAATATTCCATATGTTTACAATTTGTGAGAGTTTTCTTCCTTGGTTTTTACTCTTGTGTTCTAGAAGACACTTTGTTAAAAGCATTTTACTTAAAATGAACTAATATTTCAGATACATTTTACATATTTTATCTTTCAGTCCTCTTTCCTACTTATTCTTATTCTTTCTCAAGCTGGCATTAAGGAGAAAATCATGCTTTCCCAGAGAAAAGCAACTTCAGTAGAGAGGTTTCCAAAATTATTACTAACACAAAATGATTTTAATAACTGGCAGAGATAATTCCAGCATTGCCTGTCAAGCCTGCAAACATTTAGAAATAGCAAGCTGTAGAGGGTGAGACTCAAATCTCATTGTTCTGAAAGCTAAGCTTATGTCTTTAATTTGATACTAGCTTCACTTTATTAATTTATATTTTATATTATTTTATATCTCTACAGTTTTATGATTTAGATTATACAGCTTTGATCTATACTTTTCTTTCTCCTCTACTCTAGTGTATCTTATGTGGGCATAAAATGCCCATGCAGGCACCCTTTAAATGGCTGACTGCCAGGACTAGTTTCCAAACTCTTGAATTCTTTTCCCATCTCATGCTTTGAATTTGGAAGTGAAATCCATTTGTTTCTGCTTGTTCATTTGTTTTCTTTGGCCTGATGTAGCTCAAGTGCCATTAAGTGTTTCTATGATGTCTAAACATAACCGAAGAAGAGAAGTACAAGATTTGTTACAAGAGGAGACGGAGCAGTAATGTCATGGAATTTCAGAAAGCCATCACACATATGTTCAGTATTTTCCTCTCTACTTTTGGGCATTTACCCTCAAATCCTTTTAGTGTATAGTCAATTCCACTTTCATTAATTGAATATTACTTATTAACAGTTAAAATAAAAATTTAGTATTAACATGTCTGCCTGAATAAAACTATTATCTTTATATTAAGGAAATTTCAAGCCTTTCTTGTTTTTCATTATAGATAATGATTTGTCTGAGTTCTAGCCTGTAAAATCTCCAAATCCTATTAAGGTGAGTCTTATTTAAAAATCTAAATATAAAAGTTACAGTACATTAATTCCAATGTAACAATCTACTGATCTACTCACATTCTACTTACTCATCTACTTACAATCTACTGATTAGTTACATTAATTCCAATGTAACAATCTACTACAACTTTTATATTTAGATTGAATCTCCAATTCTTCACCTCTGCCTTCATCAACAATCTGCCATACGATTTTGCATGACTTCCCTCCAAAATAGGTGAAATACATTTCCATACCCCTGGATTTTGAATTCAGCTTATGACCTGCTTTCATCAGTGGGATGTTAACAGTGATGACATATGTTGGACTTGAGAAGAAAGCACTTAAGCATCTGCCACAGCTCTTGCACATGAACATAGCCAGGTCAGCTTGCTAGTGGTTGGAAGACACATGGAGTAGGACGACATCATTGTAGTCATTCCAGCTAAGGTCATCCTCCGTCAGATAAGACTCGTCCATCACAAACATTTGAGTAGCCCAGCAAAGATAAGCAGAGCTATCTAGTCACTCTAGCTGCCTGCAGATGCAGGAAGAATCCCAGCGAAGAACACATGAGTAATTATTGTGAGACAAATAAATAATATATTGTTTTAAGCTTTTAAGGTGTTGTAGTTCTTTCTTATGCAATATTATTGTGGCAATAAATAACTGATATCTATGTGTATAGACACAAAATATACGTAAACATAAACATATACATACATGATTGTATAAACACTTAAAAATGTGTTGGAGGGCAAAAAATGTTTTTTGGAATAGTTATGAGTAACCTTTAAATATATGTAAGCAATTTTAGGATATATTTTGAAACAATAACGTTACTCCAGCCTGGGCAACATACAGAGACTCCATATCAAAACAACAACAACAACAACAGCAGCAACAACAAAAACCAACAAACAAGGACAGCAAGATGAAACAAGATACATATAATCTAGACACCAGAATTAAGACAAAGTTTGGCCATACACACAACAATGACCTCTCCCAGACCTGAACCTGACAAAGGGATTCTACCAGTACTCAAGGGGAAGGAAAAGGGTTAGGATACTGCAGTTATCATAGATGTTAGCTAAACGAAGACAAGGCTAGGTGATGTCTCACTGTTCAACTACTAGAAGCAGATTTTCTCTAGCCCACAGGAAAATGAACATTAGCTAGAACATGAAAAAGAAAGATAATTTACTTCTGAAGAGGATTTATATGGTTTGGATCTGTGTCCCCACCCAAATCTCACTTTGAATTGTAATAATTCTCACGTGTCAAGGGCAAGGCCAGGTTAGGTAATTGAATCATGGGGGATGTTTCCCCCATGTTGTTCTCCTGAGTGAGTCTCATGAGATCTGACGATATTATACGTGCCTGGCATTTCCTCTACTTGCACACGTTTTTTCTCCTGATGCCCTGTGAAGAGGTGCCTTTAGCCATGATTGTAAGTTTCCTGAGGTCTCCCCAGCCATTCAGAAATGTGAGTCAATTAAACATCTTTTCTTTATACCAGTTTGAGGTATTTTTTCATAGCAGCATGAGAACAGACATATTATATTATAAATTTTATAATAATATATCAATTATTTTATAATAATATATTATAAAATATATAATATAATAATATTATTATATTAATACTATATTAAATTTAAAAAATTGTTAATCTTCTCAGGAAACTTGTACAGATGCTCCTTAACTTATGATGGGGTTGGGTCCTCATAAACCCATTATATGTTGAAATATTATAAGTTGAAAGTGCCAATATTTTCAGTGTAAAGTGGGTTTGTCTGGACGTATTACTTTTGTATCATCATAAAGTTGAAAAATCAGAAGACAAACCATCATAAGTTGAAGACAATCTGTATTATTTTTGCTTTGTACAGTGAATAATAACTTCGATTTATTCACATAGTACCATTTTGTTACTTTTCATTCCCTCCTGGATTTCCATGTTTCTCTCTGAAATATTTTCCCTTATTCTTGAGGAGTCCCCTTTAGTATTTCTTGTAGTGCTGGCTTCCTGGTGAAGAATTCTCAGAATCTTTGCCTGCAGATATTTTTTTATTTCGCCTTTACTTTTGAAGAACCTTTTCACTAAGAATTCTAGGTTGGCAGTCACTTTCTTTTTGTATTTTAAAGATATTCTTCCATTGTCGACTTTTATTGATTCTTTTGAGAAGTCAGTCATTAGTTTTATAGCTGATATAGTGAAGAATAATACATCTTTTAGTCTCAGGTTATTCTGTTTTTTTGTATTTTATTCTCTTGCCTTTGGTTTGAAATAGTTGTACTATGATGAAATTAGGACTTTTTTTAACTTCTAATTTGTTTCTACTTTGGTTCACAGCACTTCATGAAACTTTAGTTTGTTCATTCTCATCAATTTTGAAACATTCTCAACCATTTTGTCTTCAAATATTGCTTCTGCACCTTTCACTTTCTTCTTCTGTTATTTCCACTAAAAATACAGGACATTCTCATTGTGTTTAGTGTCTTTTATGAACTTTTTGTATTTCCCATTCTTTTACTTTCTGTGCTTCAGTCTTTCTTGACATGCAACTGTATACCCTTTCTTCAGCCGTGACACTCTGCGGTCAAACACATCTATTGAATCTTTGAGTTATTCTTTCAGTTCTACAATTTCTCTTAATAAGTTCCATTTCTCTGGTTAAATTGCTCATCTCATCCTCTATTATCTTAAACACAGTAATCAGCAGAAAATTAAAGTCTTGGTTTGTCTTCTGCACTAGTCTGCATCAGCCACGAGGCTAATTCTATTGCCTTTTCCTTTTGGACATATTTCTTGGTATGTATGGTATTTTTTTAATGAATTCTAGTCATTGTGGATAAAAATTTGAGAGGCTCGGCCAGACATGGTGGCTCACGGCTGTAATCCCAGCACTTTGGGAGGTCAAGGCAGGTGGATCACCTGAGGTCAGGAGTTCAAGACCAGCCTGGCCAACATGGTGAAACCCTGTCTCTACTAAAAATACAAAAAACTAGCTAGGCATGGTGGTACATGCCTGTAATCCCAGTTACTCGGAAGGCTGAGACAGGGGAATCACTTGAACCTGGGAGACAGAGGTTGCAGTGAGCCGAGACTGCACCATTGCACTCCAGCCTGGGCAATAGAGTGAGACTCTGTCTCAGAAAAAAAAAAAAAAAAAATGAGAGGCTTTAGATGATGATATATCCCTCCAGAAACCACTCATCTCACTTTCTGACAGACAACTGAAATGCTAGCAGGTTTTCTCAATATAACTGATTTGAGACTGTGTCAGATATTATAAGGCTTGGACTCTATCTCCTCGAATGTAGGACCACTACCCTTCTCCCCAGGGATTCCTTACTGAGAGTATGGGATGTTTACCAAGGCTCCTTTTGGGATATTCTTTACTCCAACTTTTGTCTTACCAGCAAAAAAGTGAGACTGCTGAAATCTTTGCTGGATTTCCACTTTTTGCTTAGATTTGGATTTCTTGATCTATGTAGCTTACACACACAGAAATACCTGAAGGGCGAATAGCCCACTTATATTTTACCACTACCAAGACATCTCCCTGTACTTCATTTATCTCCACAATCTTGGACCTCAAGTCCTGCCTGCCATCACAGGTCTCTACCTCTATTTTTGTTTCCCAAGCCCCACAGAATTGCTCAAAATTCTGCTGGGTTTGTTGCCCCTTAGCATTTGCCCTCAGCCTCTCACTGCACCAAGCTTAAGAACTGGCACATGCCCCAAGAGTAATGCTACATTACTTAGTCCACATTACTCATTGTGGACTCTTCTCAGTGAACTGTTCATTTTGAAAATACTGGGCCAAGTGGTGGCTTGGCTTCTGAGAAGCTTTACAACACCTTCAGATAGGTTGAATTTGAGTGAATGTGTGTATACATTGTATCCATTTTCTGATTGTTCTCAGGGGGGAGCATTTTGTCTGCTACAAATTCTTCCACTTTAGCCAAAAGCTTGGAGCCTTTAAATTGCTTGTAGGAGTTACTTATAATGCAAATAGGAAAAAAAGAGAGAGAGAGAGAGAGAAAATGGACGGCTTCCCATAAAGTATGTGAAAGAGAGATACGTGGTAGCAGTTTCCAGATACATCTACCCACTGGTGAGACCTATAAGCTTTGACACTGCCACATCATGCCACATATCAGCTACATGGTTGATGATGTGATCCCAGCTAGTTGGATATTTGCTATATAACATGTTAACTGATAGCTCTTTAATGACTTCAATAGTTTATTCATACGCCATAAGCTAACAATTAAATCCCTTGTTGATCAAACCATGTAGTAGGTAAAGTCAAGGGGAAATCTCACCTGCCTCTTGATTTTTTTCACTTCGTTTATGCAGCAGGACGTTGTCCCTCAGCTCTAAGTAACATGCCATAGTGGTATTTATTTATTCATTGTTTTCATGGAAGCAATTTTTATTTTCAAATAAATGGGCATAGAGGAGATATTTGAAAAAAAAAAAAAAGACAAGATTGCTTCCACCTTCATTTTGCAATTTTGCATTCAATGCTTTAAAAACGAATTTTCCTAAATAATCCGTTACTCTTTGGTGACTTAAGGAATAAAATAACCTGGTCAATGGGCTGATTAGCAGACCTTTAACACCGGCATAAAATTTGTATTTGTAAAAACGTGACATTGTTTATAATTTTTATCACTCCTCAGGAATCTGTATTCTACTAAACTACCAGGAGTGTCTCGCTTTTCCTCAGACAGCTCTTGCTGACAGTGGTATTACAAGGGGATATATTCATAAGTTCTTAATACGATAACTTGTTAGATTTTCCTAAAAGTTTAATGTTTATAAAAGTAGGCAGATCCTATTTAAGTAGGTCTTAATAGGAGATATACATCATATCTCGGTCTTATAAGCTTGGTTAAAATGTCTCTCCTTTGCCCTCTTTAGTGAAAATTAAAGCTGTGAATTTGCTTTGTCTGACAATTGACTAATATCAAGTGCTTACCTGCCCCTTACCTCTTGAAAAATTTGCGCCTATTTCACCTTAATTTTTCCTCAAAAGAAAGTGTTTCCTCTATCATTTTCCCTCATACCCACCGGGTATGTTCATAACATTTCTAATTTTGTTAAATATCTTAATTTCTGACTAAGCATGAAAAACTAAGTCAAAAAAAGTTCATTAAACTGACCTTGTAGCTGGAGGATTACTGAGTTATCTTTCTATTCTTGCTTCATACTACTGTCAACTAATAATTTTATATACTAACTCTAATTTTAATTTCCAGCAATGGGGTGGATTAGATAAGAAATATTTAAAACAACCCCTTTTATAAGACACCTAGAAATGTGGGAGCAAAAAATATATAGTAAATGTCCCTGCAGACATATAGGTGAAACCATGAGAATGTAATGAGAAATCCTCGGAAGGCTAAAATGAAGATGTCACTGCAAACCAGATAAAGCAGTATGCTAAAGTTTCAGGAATCTTTAGGAGTCTGATTAGTCAGAACAATGAATTTAAGGTTTCTTAAGCCCATGCCAAAGCACAAAACAAGGCTAAAGTTTCAGGAATCTTTAGGAGTCTGATTAGTCAGAACAACGAATTTAAAGTTTCTTAAGCCCATGCCAAAGCACAAAACGAGGCAAAGCATCCACTCAAGATAGGGAGTTGGAGAACAGAGTCCAAATGAAACTGAGACTCCTCTCCTGCTCCATTATGGGATGAATTGCATCCCCCCAAATTCATATGTTGAAGTCCTAATTCCTAGTACCTCATAATGTGACTATATTTGGCAATAGAGTCTGTAAAAAGGTGATTAACTTAAAATGAGGCTGTTAAGTTGTGTCTTAACGCAATCTAACTGGTGTCCTTATTAGGAAGTTTGGACACAGAGAGAGGGAATTATGCACACAAAGAAAAGACCACCTGAAAACATAACGAGAAGGTGGCCATCTGCCAGCCAAGAAGAGAGGCCTCAGAAGAAATCAAACCTGGGAACACCTTGTGTTAGGACTTCCAGCCTCCAGAACTGTGAGACAATAAATATCTGTTGTTTGAGTCATTTGATCTGCAATAGTTTGTCATGGCAGCCCTAGCAAACTAATACACCTCCCTAAAAACTCGACATCCTTAGTAAAAGGAAGGATGAGAGAAATTGCAACCACCATTAATGGGAGATAACAAGGAACTTTGCCTGTCTCCACAAGGGTGGAAGAGAAAGTCTCTCCTAGTACCTGTAACCACAGTGCTGTACCTCATACAGTTTTGAGATTCACATTTAAGCTACCTGCCAAAACAAGAAATTGTCATAAGTAGTAGTCATAATTTCAAATAGGGTGTCTACCAAAGCTCTCACTGTATAGCATTTGAATAAAGACAGAGGTGAGGGATGAAATAATATTGGTATCTGGAAAAGAATGTTAAAGGTAGAGAGAACCAATAATTTAATCCCCTGAGTGAGCCTAGAGCCTGCAGTGACTCCTATTGGGTCATCCTCAGGCCCTTAAATGTGTGCTTCTCTCTCGTTTTATGCTGTGCTGCTCCACATCGGGCCCTTGGATGTATACGGATGTATGACAAGATACTGGACCGTAGGACAGCAACACTTAGGAACCAAAGAAAACACAGAAATTGGTAACACCAGGCTCACTTCACAGTAGATCTGGGCTCAGGTTTGGCCTAACAACTGTGAACAGAGGACTGCTCTGTAGGGTATCTTCAAACAGCAAGACCCGCTTGAGCATCGATTGAGCATTTCTGTTAGGTCAGGTATTAAATTCAAAGACACAAAGCATAGAACAAAGTATTCTCACATGTCTCTTAGGAGCTGTGGAAGAAAAGTGTAAAGAAAATGGGAAAAGATTAATGTTTCCAAGGCTGAGAATTCTCCCAAATTGATTAAAATATAAAGCCATATGTTCAAGATCAACAGGTTCAAAACAGAATATTAATAATAAATTCAAACCTAGATACATACTTAAAACAGCAAAACACCAAAAAATAGACAAATATTGCAGTAATAATTTAAAATCGCCCTTCACCTTTCTTTAAAATTGCTTCCATCACTTAACAGATAAAAACCAAACACTCATTCAGGGGTGCACGACTTTTCTCAAACTGGACCAACTCTATTACTTAATTTTCTACCATTTCCAATAAGTACATCTTCAGTTCATAACCTTTGCATGTCATGTGCATTCTAAACTCAGTTTTCTCATTTTTCTTTTTCCAGAGTACCCTCCCCTCTGTCATCATCACTTAAAATCTTACCCATGGTATGAGACCATCCTGGCTTACATGGTGAAACCCTGTCTCCACTAAAAATACAAAAAAATTAGCCCTGCATGGTGGCGGGTGCCTGTAGTTCCAGCTACTTAGGAGGCTGAGGCAGGAGAATGGCGTGAACCCAGGAGGGGGAGCTTGCAGTGAGCCGAGATCGTGCCACTGCACTCCAGCCAGGGCGACAGAGCGAGACTCGGTCTCCAAAAAAAAAAAAAATCTTACCCATGGTTTAATTTACAGGCTGCTGTCACCTCCATCTTGAGACCTTTCTTGGTCATCCCAGCTTAGGTCTGTGACACTCACTATGCCACACACCCACATAAAGTCTTGCATTTTTCCTACTTATGGACGTATGTCTCCTTCCTCAGGTGAACTAAGATCTCCTAAATGACGAGTACAGTGACAATGGTTTAAAGCTGTAGTTCTGACTTTTGGATCTAACAGATTTGTAAGATTCAAGGTGATAAAGCATTTCCAGCTTTTCTTTTTGCTGAAACTACATCAAGAATCCTACAACCATCTACTATATGTCATGTTATAAGAGAAAGAAGATTTTAATAATGAAAATCTAATAAGGATATAATCTCACATAAATTGGATAAATTTATCTTAATATGAAGTTCACTGTTTTTCTTATTTTTCTCTCTTTACTAAAAATAACTAATAAAATCTTGATCAAACAACAGTCCCAGTTGCTTCCAGGCCAGCAGGAAGAAATCACTGTTCTGCTATACTTTGATTCCCTTCCTTCCTGTTCCTGGACTTTCAGCAGAGAAAAGATTTGAATAATCATTAATCAAATCAAAATTATTTTTACTTTCTCACATTATCTTATTTTGATCACCTTGACCGGGTCATTGAGAGTTCTTTTTAATATATAGGTTATCAAGAGGCAAAAATATTTTTACCTTTTCAGAATTTTTGAAGCTTTCTGTATCTTCTTGTTAAAGAAGCAGTTGTTAATGCCACTCTTTTACATGTATTTAAGGATATATTTCAAAAACTACTTCTAGTTTTTATTGTCTCATATGTTGACCTTCATTTCTTACTTTTTCTTTTCATTGTAACTCCAAATTTATTTACTCTTTTGTAGCATTCTTTTCTCTAAGTTGGCCTGATTTTTTTACTTCTGTGCTTTTCTCATTTATACTTAGATGTTTATGTAACCTAATCACTTCTTTCTTCTGACAGTTCTTGTATAAAAAAAATGTTTTCCCTTGTGCACTTATAATTAATTATTTTTACAAAGTTAATTTTTCTATTAGTAAAGCAATACAAATTAATTACAAAATTCTTTTAACATTTTTTTAAGTGAAAAAATACTTCAAAAATCTTACTCTTAAAGATAATCATTGCTAACATTGTAATGTGTTCCCTTACAGACTTCTTCTGGGTATGCATACTGCTTCCCAGTAGATAAAGGATACTATCTATCTCTCTACCTACCTACCTGTCTAGTATAATTAATAAAAGAATATTAAAAGGTTCTAGATGGAAAATAATACAAAGGAAGAGCCTATTTAATAATAAAATCTACCATGATTTATGTTACCACCACTAGAAAATGAAACAATGAATCAGATCACATTATACAAATTTTGAATATAAAGAAAATCATGACCTACGTTTCTTAGCAATCAAAGTGACCATTACCTTGATCTATGCAACTCTGCTTTTGACAATGGAGAAAGAAAATACTTTTGGCAGAAGACATACACGCAGCCAACAAGCACATGAAAAAAAGCCCAACAGTGCTGATCATTAGAGAAATGCAAATCAAAACCACAATAAGATACCTCTCACACCAGTCAGAATGGCTATTATTAAAATGTCAAAAAATAGTAGATGCTGGTGAGATGGCAGAGAAAAGGGAACACTTACTGTTGGTGGGAGTGTAAATTAGTTCAACCATTGTGGAAAGCAGTATGGTGATAAACTTCACATACAATTTCCCTGTCTTCTTGGAACATCTTGGCCGCCCAGAGGCCTACTGTGGAGGAACCATGTTACTCATTCATCCATTCTCCTTCAACTGCACCTCCCACCCCATGAATATCTCACCAGCCACTGCTGATGGGACCAGTTGTATCAGAACTCAAATCTGGCCAATATATAAAGTAACTTTCCTTGTTTTTGATTTTCAATTTTTCCTAGAAATTGGCCTCAGAAAATGAATCACATTACTGTGCAGGCCAAGTAGACTCAAGGGTGGAGATTTCTCTTCTTAGGGTTGCAATATTGGACCACGTTCAAAGAGAAACAAAGGCAAAAGACCATGTAGCTTCAGAAAGAGTAAGATACCCATTTTTCTAGACCCGAAGACTTTCTTATACTCAGGTTCAATCTGCACAAAGCTCGCCTCTACTTTCTGTCTTGGATTTCTCTGTTTGAGCAACACTTATCTTCTTTTTCTGTTGAGCTATTTTCAGAGTATTTTTGTACCTTGCAAGTAATGACTGAATGGAGTACAAGGTAGGAAAAGAGATGAGAGGTTTTATGTGAATTGTAGAAAGATGGATGGAGTTTCAAAAAAAAGCATCAAAAAATTGGAGAGGAAGACTAAAAAGAAAAAGAATTAAGAGAAGGAAACACTTCTCACACAAGTAAGCTTTGCCCTGTATTGCAAAGTTCAGTGAGAAAATACTGCAAATTTTTTAAAATTTATTTAACTTATTATTATTATTATTTGAGATGGAGTTTCACTCAACTTATTATTTTTAAAGCAGGTAGTTTGAACACAAACTGCAAAATGTAGTCTTTTTGCTGTGGGCAGCACCTTAAATCTCAGTTTAGGTTTTTAGCTTTGCTGGGCTGCCAGAAATTTGAGCAGAGTTTATATTCAGAATCTGAGGCTCCCTCGGATATGATTAGACTTTGTGTCCCCACTCAAAGCAAGTCTATAAGAGAACACAGTACAATGTCAAGTATATCATGACCTCTGAAATCAGTAATTGGTGATTGGTAATTATAATGGGACAGCACTTAATAACAGTAGCTAAATTATTTTCATGGTGAGTGCACTACTAGACTTGTTAAGCCAAAAGTATTTTTCTGTTTTAAAAACACTTATATTTTAGGTTGGGTGATACATGTGAGGGTTTGTTGCACAGGTAAATTTGTGTTGCAGGAGTTTGTTATTCAGATTATTTCATCAACTGAGTATTAAGCTGAGAACCCACATCTCATCTTGAATTGTAGTCCCCAGGTGTTGTGGCAGACAGCTGATGGCAGGTGATTGGATCAGGGGGCAGTTTCCCCCATGCTTTTCTCATGATAGTGTGTGAGTTCTCATGAGATCAGATAGTTTTTTAAGGAGCTCTTCCCCCTTTGCTTCCTTCACATGCTCTCTCTACCGCCTTTTGAAGAAGGTCCTTGTTTCCCCTTCACCTTCCACCATGATTGGAAGTTTCCTGAGGCCTCTCTAGCTATGTGGAACTGTGAGTCAATTAAACTTCTTTTCTTTATAAATTACCTAGTCTTGGGTATTTCTTTCTAGTAGTGTGAGAATGGACTAATACGCTCTCTCTCTAGTTTTCTCCTTTTCCAGTATGTCTCCCTTGATTTCCAGTGGTTGTAGTTGACTGATGAACTCTCTTTGCTAGTTAATCAAGCAAACTTGTAGGATTTTCATCAGTTTTTTTTTGTTGTTGTTTTGTTTTGTTTTTCTCTACAAGTACAAACTGGGGCCTACCCGAGGCTAGACATTTCAAAAACAGGAATCTCACCAGACTTGGTTCCGTTTGTCCATTTCCCCTCTAATTCTGAGTTAGAGTGTCATCTCCTTCTAATTTCTGCCTGCTTTTCTTTTTTGCTCTCTAGTGCCACAAGATGGTTGTTTTACATGTGTTTTTTCAAGGGTTGGTAGTTTTTATCAACCCTAGGAGGAGTGGTCTGATAAGAGCTATTTGGCCATACTGGAAGCAGAATGCTTCTGCAAGACTTTTTGTAGTCTAACTTTTTCAATCTTAAGTCCTTCTCTTTGTCTTAACCTCTTAGATAGATGAAGTACCTCTTTAGGTAATCATTTCACGATGCATATAATAAATATATATTTATATATATATATATTCTGAATTCATATATGCCATTCTATTCCCTTTCTATAAAAATCAACTTGGCTTGGTAAATACGTGTAGCACATTTGGCATTGCATATTGCAGTGAAGAGTACTGGAGAGCCAAACTATGGGACAGGAGAAATTTCTTCTTGAATCTAACAAAGCCATACAATATGAATGCAATAAATTAAAGCTATGAATCTGTAAAACAAAATTGACACATTTTAACAGACTATGGCCAAGGACATGCTATATACTCTTTGACTGCTCTAGATACATAGATCACTTCCCCATAAAGAATGAAGAAAAGCATAACAAAAAATAAAATCCAAAGTGAAACCTTTATTAATCAAGGACTCAGCAAAAAATAATAAATAAACAAGCTGGATACAAAAAATAATTTATAAAGGTATAGATGGTGCAGATCTCCAGGGTTAGCCACCACAGGGAGTTGTTTCTACCCCAAGTCTGAAAGGGCAAGGTCAAGGAATAGATCTTAGAAACTAGAAGGATATCTATATGGAAAGGACCCCTCCCAAGAGTCCTCTGAAGTCTCAAGGAGCTGGAAAGAATGGATGAAGGGAAATAAATATTCTAATTTCATTATTTTCCTGCCCTCCAGTCTCCTACTGGTGCTCCCATTGGCTAAACTCAACTGGAAGCCAGATGATTCTCCAGCTTGTTGGTGCAGTCGGTGAGGGCACTAAGGATGGAAAAGAATAAAGAGTGGCTCTAGAGAGCCAAACAGACAAAGACTCTAGTACAAAACCCATGAAAAATTTACTGAAGCTGAAAGGGAAGAAAACTTCATGCTAAAGCAAAAAAGAAGTACAGACTTCTGAAAAATATTTACTATATGAATTAGAAGACCATTTTGAAATAAGGTTGGTATTCTCAGTAGGATACAAAAAGAGCAAATCTCTATGAAACAGAAAGCTTATGAGAAGAGAAAAATATTCAAAGGTAGGTAAAGCTAGGTGAAATAATGATTCTTTTTAAATCTTAACGATATAGAAGCAAAAGCAATAACCAGAAAAGCTGACATGTTAGAAACTCAAATAAGTTCTAGTCAATATGGAAAATTAGCTAATGTAGAAGACCTTTCTTCCCACTTCAAATGTAGAAATGATCCATTAACATTTTATTGATAAAAGACAACAGTTAAAATTTAAATTCAAGGCCAAGCTTAAAACCAAAAATGAGATATCCCTGATACTAGAAAATAAGAAAAAACTTAAAGCACTATTGAGTGAGAATGAAAACAAATGTCTCATAGAACATCCTAATTTGACATATCTCTAAATGCCTGGATTTTTGACAATTTCACTGGGATGCTTAGGGTGTCTACAGGCCTGGTGCATAGGAGATGAAAGTTTTATACATAAAGAGAAGAGATTTATACATAAAGAGAGGAATCTGCAAGAGTTATCCTGTCCATTTTGAAAGGCTAGAGAGACTGCCACTGGCTTTGGGTAAAAAGGTGTCTGATCTCCATGAATCTCTGGAAGAATAACTGTAACCTGCAGGAAATAGAAAACACAAACTTGTGGATGCCATGTCTGAATTTGCACATTCACCCAGTATGGGAAGCACAGAGCCAAGACATTTACCTAAAAGCTGGAAGGACAGTCTCACAACTCAGGTCACTCAGTCTTCCTATTAAAAAATAACTCCCACGGATGAGCTCATAGTACAAATTCCAGCATGTACACACAAAAAAATATTGCTTAGACTGGAGTTGGCAGCTACAAAAATGGAAAAATTCATGTCCCATCAATCCTTTTAGACAAATCTAAAAGAGATATTAAGAAACAGATGTAAAATATTCAGAGATGAAAGTAACATAACCAAAATTTAAGAACAAACATAATAGGGAAAAAAGAGGAGTCAGATCTGAAGAAGACATGCAAATTCTACAACTAAATAATGTAGTTCATTAACATTAAAAACTCACAACCTTAAGCAGTTATGTTGAACTGGCCAAAGAGAAAATTGATAAAATGATAGATAAATATAAAGAAATTACTCAGAATACAGCATAGCCAAATAAAAGGGAAGGAAAATGTGAAAGTTAGCATACAAAGAATTAGATGTTCCAACTTATTTCCAGTACTATTGTAGAACTTCCAGAAAATGAGGGGAGGCTCTTAAAGTGATAATGTTGAAAAATGTTTTAGAGCTGAAGAGAACATGAATACTCAGATTAAAAACACCTGTCAAAGAAAGAAGATGGCTGACTAGATGCAGCTAGCATGTGCCTTTTTCATGGAGTAGAAACAAATTATCAAGTAAACCTTCATGCTTTGAACAGATCTTTTGAGAGAAAACACTGACATTGAATAGAAAGGCAATGGAAGACACCATGGTTGAAGAAGGAGGAAGTGTTTCTGCCTGCACAGCAACACTGGGTATAATGACCAGCCCCAAGACCTGGATCAGACCCAAGGAAGGGGTGAGTGAAAGAACCCTGGGGCACCACATTCCTGCCGTGGACCTCTGAGATCCTAACAACTAGAGTTCCCATGACTCACAGGTTTTGGGCTGGCAGGGGGAGCTACCTGAAGACGTGCAAGACACTACCAAAGCTTATGTGGAACCCAAAAGTGTTCATATGCTGGGCAGCTGTAGCAAAACACAACGCTGGGAGCCCACCCTCCAAGGCTCTGTGTCCTGTCCTAAGTGACTGCAGCTCCCCCGTCTTCTGGCCAGGAGAGAGGAGGGCTGTGGCATGCTCACACACCCAAGAGAGGCCCCATGCCAATGCCATGGGACTGAGGTGCATCTGAACCATGCACCCCCATGCCTACATGTTCTTCCTAAGACTGCCCACCTGGCCATTCCCTCAAGAAAGGGCCCACATCATAGCCTTCATTGCCCTGCCTGAGTGGTTTGTTGGTGGCCTAGGAGCAGTTCACAGGCGGCGCTTGATCCTGAGGGGCTGGGGGACAAATCTGCTGCCCTGATCCCAGTTCCCTAGAACCAAGCATACCACCCAAGTGTGTGCTGATGGAAATTGTGGCCTGATCTCTAAAGAGGAAGTACCCTCACTGTCAGAACATAGAGTGTGGTGCAGGTTAATGTGGTAGCACTGGAACTGAGCACTGCTAATGTTGTGGGACCTGGTTGAAAAAGGTGTGGCCTGATAGCTGCGGTTTCTGCTGCAGGGAGACGGGTGGTCAAAATGCCTGGAATGGCAAGGTGATCTAGGTACAGCTGGGTCAGGACTAGCCTAACCACTCAGATCTGTTGCCATGGCTGGACACCAGGTAGACATGCACTAGGTTGGGTATGTAGGAGCCGGGTGGGCCCCATGGCTACCTGCTGGGGCTTCCCCTCTTCCCCTGAGCAAACTCTGTGGTATAGGAGATGCACCTCTGCCCCTCCTAGGTGGCTGTTCCAATGGCCTGAGAGATGCACACGGACCCCTGCCAAGGTCAGAGCTTGCACCTGCCTCAGAGAGCCTGGTTGCAGGCTCTCCTGACTCAGCTCCACCTAGCTTTGCCCACTCCAGCTGCCTTGGTGGTAGAGCATACAACTGCACCTTTGGCAACCCAATGTACTGCTCATTGCCAGGAACACTCTGGTACTTTTTCTGATTAACAACAGCCAAGCAAAAAGTCAACTGTCATTACTGCAACCACCTCTCACCTGCAAGCACTACCTACTGGCCCAGAGATCAAACTGCGCAGTGCATCACAACTTCTATTGTCGTTCAACAGTGTTCAGCCAGCTTAAGCCCTAAGCACCACCTACTGGCCTGTAGGGTGAACTGCATAAATCAATGTAATTTCTCCTGGCAGACATGCACAGCGCTGGAGAATGAGATAAGCCTCCCAAGACCTCCACCTCCCCATCCCTGTAGGAGACAGTGAGCCTGTCTACATGCACAGCACACCACTACTACAACCTACAAACAACTAGCATTTGAATAAAACCACTACATTATGGCTATCCATAACCAAGGAATTCATACAGAGCCTTGGTCCCCTAAAAGCAAATAGAAGCAAAGCCAAAGGACACTACTGAACATATTCAACAGTCACACCCTCAAGGGGGAAGGAAAAAAATCCTGCAAAAAGAAAGCAAATTCAAAAATAAGAAGTGACAGCTTCTACCGATGAGAAGAAACCAGCACACAAACTCTAGCACCATAAAGAAACAGAATATTCTGACATCCCCCAAAGGACCACACTAGCTCTCTAGCAATGGAACATAACCAAAACGAAAACTTTGAAATGACAGATAAATAATTCAAAATATGGATTGTAGGGAAGCTTAATGAAATCCAAGAAAAGGTGGAAATCAACAAAAAGAAACCAGAAAAATAATTCAGGAAATGAAAATCAAGATAGATATGGTTTTTCTTTTTTTCCCCCCCCAAGATGGAGTCTTGCTCTGTTGCCCAGACTGGAGTGCAGTGGCACCATCTCGGCCTACTGCAACCTCCACCTCCAGGATTCAAGGGATTCTCCCACCTGGGCCTCCCAAGTAGCTGGGATTATAGGCACACACCACCACATCCAGCAGTTTTTGTATTTTTAGTAGAGATGGGGTTTCACCATGTTGGTCAGGTTGGTGTCGAACTCCTGACCTTGTGATCCACCCACCTCAGCCTCCCAGAGTGCTGTGATTACAGGTGTGAGCCACTGTGCCTGGCCTAGATATGTATTTATAATAAAACAGAACTTCTAGAAATGAAAAATGCACTGAAGGAATTTCAAAGCACAGTTGAAAGCTTTAACAATAGACTAGACAAAGCAGAAGAAAGAACTGCAGAACCTGAAGACAAATCTTTTAAATTAAAAAAATGAGACAAAAAAAAGTAATTTTTAAAAAATTGAACAAAGCCTTAGAGAAATATGGGATTATGTGAAGTGACCAAATCTACAATTTATAAACATCTTTAAGGGAGAAGAAGAAAAAGTAAGAAGTTTTCCAGACATATTTTGAGGGAATAATGCAGGAAAATTTCCCTAATTTTGCCAGAGATGTAGACATATATATATATATATATATATATATACAAGAAATTCAGAGAACACCTGGAAGATACTACACAAGATGAATATCATGAAGGCATAAAGTCATCAGACTATCCAAGATAAATGTGAAAGAACATATCTTAAGAGCACCTAGAGAGAAGCATCAGATCACCTATGAAGGAAGTCCTATTAGACTAACAGCAGAATTCTCAGCAGAAATCTTACAAGCCAAAAGAGATTAGGAGTTTATTTTTGGTTTTCTTTAAAAACAAAAGCCATCCAAAAATTTTATATCTTGCCAGACTAAAGCCTGATAAATGAGGGAGAAATAAAATCTTTCCCCAGCAAGTAAATGCTAAGGGAATTCATCACCACTAGACCAGAAATACAAGAAATACTCAAAGACGTTCTAAACATGGAAACAAAAGCACAATACTCACCATCATAAAAGTACATGTAAGTAGAAAGCTCATAGATCCTACAAAGCAATTACACATTTGAAATTCTAAGAAAGTAGGTAATAAAACTATGACTGGCGCAAAACCTCAAATATCAATATTAACTTTAAACATATTTATGCCTGAATTCTACACTTAAAAGATAGACCAGCAAGTTGGATTAAACAAACAAGATCCAACCAACTGCTGCCTACAAGAGACCCAGCTAATGGCTGAAGACACATACAGACACAAATTAAAGGGGTGGGAAAAGACATACAACACAAATGGAAAACAAAAAGTGAGCAGCAGTAGCTATTCTTATGTTAGATAAAACAGACTTTAATCAACAACAGTAAAAAAAAATAAAGGACACTTTGGGAGGCTGAGGCAGGTGGATCATGACGTCAGGAGATCGAGACCATCCTGGCTAACATGCTGAAACCCTGTCTACTAAAAATACAAAAAAATTAGCCGGGTATGGTGGCGGCTGCCTGTAGTCCCAGCTACTTGGGAGGCTGAGGCAGGAGAATGGTGCACACCCGGAAGGCAAAGCTTGCAGTGAGCCAAGATTGCACCACAGCACTCCAGCCTGGGCGACAGAGCAAGACTCTGTCTCAGAAAAAAAAAAAAAAAAAGTTAAAGAAGAACATTATATAAATAATAAAGCAGTCAATATAACAAGATGTAACTATCCTACCTAGATATTCACCCAACAACAGAGCACTTGGATTCATGACACAAACACTAGTATACCTAAGAAAAGAGATCAACAGACTTCAAAACCCCACTGACAATACTAGACAGGTCATTTAGGCAGCAAGTCAACAAAGAAACTCTGGACTTAAAATGGACTCTAGACTAAATAGACATTCACAGAACATTCTATCCAAAACCTGCATTATATACACTTTTCTCATCTGCACATGGAACAATCTCAAAAGTTGATCATATGCTTGGCCATAAAACAAGTCTTAACAAATTTAAAAAATATTGAAAGCATATCAAGTATCTTCTCAGAACACAGTGAAATAAAATTAGAAATCAATACCAAGAGGAATTCTCAAAACCACACAAGTACATAAAAACTAAACAACTTACTCCTGAATGACTTTTGGGTAAACAATAATGTTAAGGTAGAAATAAAAAAATTTTTTGAAATAATTGAAAACAGAACATATTAAAATCTCTGGGATACAGCAAAAACAGGACTAAAATGAAAGGCTATAGTGCTAAGAGCCTATATTAAAAATATAGAAAGATCTCAAATTAACAACCTAACATCACACCTAAATGAAACACACAAGAAAGAACAAACCAGGCCAGGTGCGGTGGCTCACGCCTGCAATCCCAGCACTTTGGTAAGCTAAGACGGGTGGATTATCTGAAGTCAGAAGTTTGAGACCAGCCTGGCCAATGTGACAAAACACCATCTCTACTAAAAATACAGAAAAATTAGCCAGGCGTGGTGGCACATGCCTGTAATCCCAGCTACTTGGGAGACTGAGACATGAGAATCGCTTGAACCTGGAAGGCAGAGGCTGCAGTGACCCTAGTTCACACCACTGCACTACAGCCTGGGCAACAGAGTAAGACTCTGTCTCAAAAAAATAATTAAAAAATAAATTAAAATAAAGAACAAACCAAACCAAAAGTAGCAGAAGAAAAGAAATAACAAAGATCACAGTAGAACTAAATGAGAATCAGACCAAAAAATAAAAGATACAAAGGATCGATAAAACAAAAAATTGGTCCTTTGAAAGAAGAAAATTGATAGACTGATATATATTAATAGTTTAAGCAAGAAAAAAAGGGAGAAGATTCAAATAAGCACAATCAGAAATGATACAGGAGATACCACAATTCATACCACAGAAATACAGAAGATCATCAAAAATTACTGTGAAAATCTCTATGCACACACACTAAAAATCTGGAGGCAATGAATTAATTCCTGGAAACATACAACCTCCCAAGATTGAACCAGGAAAAAAGAATCCTGAACTGATCAATAGTGAGTTATGAAATTGAATCAGTAACAAAGAAAATTCTGGTAAAAAAACAAAACAAAACAAAACAAATCAAAAACAACTCAGGACCAGATGGATTCACAGCCAAATTTTACCAGACATACAAAGAGCTGGTACCAATCCTGCTGAAATTATTCCTTCAGGCAAGGATAAAACAAAAGATGAAAACTACAGGCTAATATCTCTCATGAACACAGATGCAAAAATCCTCAACAATATACTAGCAGACCAAATCCAACAGCACATCAAAAAGATAATTCATCACAATCAAGTGGGTTTTATTCCAGGGATGCAAGGATGTTTCAACATTTGCAAATCAATAAATGTGATTTCTCACATAAACAGAATTTAAAACAAAAACCACATGATTATCTCAACAGATGCAGAAAAAACATTTGATAAAATACAACATCTCTTCACTAAAAACCCTAAACAAACTAGGCATTAAAAGAACATACATCAAAATAATAAGAGCTATCTATGACAAATCTACAGCTCAGTTTATACTGAATGGGAAAAAGTTGAAAGCATTCTCATTGGAACTGGGACAAGACATAGATGTCCACTTTCACCACTAATACACAACCTAGTACTGAAAGTCCTACCCAGAGCAATCAGGTAAGAGAACGGGAAAAAAAGGCATCCAAATTAGATAATTATCTGTTTGCTGATAATATAATCTTATACCTAGAAAACCCTAAAGACTCCTCCTGACTTTGAGAAACAACTTCAGTAAAATTTAAGGATACAAAATTTTACACCATTTATACATAAGTGTAAGATTGTATGTTGATATGCCTACAAACATTTTATAGCATGTTAATATTCATCCTAGCACAACAATAAGCTATTAGAAACTCATATAAAAAAGTTGTTGAACCATAAATTTCCATGTGAATAAGTAGAATAAATTTAAAATAAAAATATGCAAAACTTTAATGCAAGAAAAAGCATTCTGAAAGAAGTTATTTTCCAAATGACATACTTATAATAGCCAAACTCAATGAAGTTGTAATCCATAGAGGTGTGAAGTGGGATATAGTACTAAATACACTAAAAAAGTAAAATATAGAATATTTTTAATCATTTGTGTAATTGGTTTAAACCATCTGTATTCTGTCCCGACTTAAAGTACAGAAAAGTAAACTGAGTGCTTTTGCTAGTGTTATTTACTGATACAATGATACCGTCTCCTCCAATGTAATCACAGTATTAAATGCTGTTCATTGTGAATTGGGAGGGGAGACAGAGGGGTTCTGACAGCAAAGGACATATTAAAGTTGTAATGGTTGTATACAACTGAATGAGAAATTCTTTGATCTGTACTCAGAATTATAGTCCCACATTAAAAAAAAAAAAAATACTACACAGAGGAGTAAGAAAAGGGAGGAGATGAACCTCTACAGAAATGTCTCAGACAATACCTTCCCAAGTGATGTGGTGTTTTAAAAACATTAACACTATGTTCATATAATTTTAATATAATTGACTTAATTATATTAAAAGAATCCTTAGAAATTTATTTGTGTTTACATTTTGGGAATCCTCATGTAATACATGGTCTGCTATTAAAATTCTGTCACATTTTATTTAACTTTCTTCAATACAGTACAATTCATAGTTTATTCTATATTTATTTCTGTACTATTAATATTTTAAGGAATATATCCCATATATTGATGAATGCCTCAAATTGAAAAATGCAAAAGGTACTTTGTAAACTCTTGGCCTATTTCTTCTTTATAAACTCCTGACTTACTCCTTTATCAACACTTATTCTTTCCTCTGTATAAACTAACACAGAAAATTAACTACACTTGTATTAGCTTCTTTATCTTATTTAATGGCTGTTCTTCAGGAAGAAGAAAAATCTATATTATAAACTTTTAAAATGAAATAACATAAAAGGGATGGAATATAAAGATACGGAATAAATGTAATGTAAAAGATATGCAATTACAAGTAAAGCATGAAATTGTGTTGAAGCTGACAAAACGTTTCCAGAATGGCTGTATCACTTTCCATTTCCATCAGTAATGTATGAATGATCCAGTTTCCCCACATCCTCACAAGCACTTAGTGTTCCTATTTTTTATTTTAGCGATTCTGACAAATTTAGAGTGGTATTTCATTGGCTAATGATGTAGAACATCATTTTCTGTACTGATTTGCCATCTGTATATCTTCATCAGTTAAATATCTTTATGCCTTTGCCCATTTTCCGTTGGATTCTATTTTTACTGTTGGGTTTTGAGAATTAGTTATGTAGTGTAGGTACCAGTCCTTTGTTGGATATGTGACTTGTGAATATTTTCTCCCAGTTAGTGACTTCTTTTCCCTTATCAAGGTCTTTTACAGAGCAAAAAAATATATATTATGAAATTCAATTTATCAGTTTCTTTTTTCTTCCATGGATTATTCTATTGGTTTCAAATCTAGAACACTTGTCTGAGCCTTCAATCTGGAAGATTTTCCCCTGCATTTCTTTCCTTAAAGTTTCATAGTTTTACATTGCACAGTTAAGTGTGCGACTTATTTTAAGTTAATGTTTGTATAAGGTGTGACAATTGGGTCAAGTCATGATCTGTCTAACATGATTTGATCATAGAGAACTTATGCTGGTTTGCAGAGCACTCTGCTTCCTTTCTAAGAGCTCACAAGCTGCCATTTGATTAATCCATTGCAGCATCTTCCCCAAAATTGTGGTGAAGTTTTTGTTTGGTAGTATGTGGAATCCAACTTCTTCGTGGTTTCAAAATTTGGATTTTTTGTTAGTGTTTCCCATGACTTTTCAGAATGATTTTGTGATTTCCACCCCCACAGCTTACCATGAAAACAGAGATCTAAACCTGAGACCGAAAGTGTTCAACACAGATATTTGTTTGATTCCTAGCTCTTTATACATCTCAATTCCTTCTCAACTATATATTTTTTGATTTATAGTTTTTACATTACTCTGATAAATAAAATGGAAGCAGACCAAATAGCCTCTGCTTTCTTTAAGGAGCTCTGCTTTCTCTCAGAAATTTGTTAGTATTTGTTCCCTGGCATTTTGTGGAGTTTAAGGTTTGTAATGCAGTGGGGGGAATGTGGGGCAAATAATGTGTGGAGTAGATGATTTATAAAGTTAGCATTCCAGATAAGACAGAGCATAAAGTTTGATTTATTAGAGGAGTTGAAAGACAGTTTCACTAATTACCATGTGGGAGAGAGCAGAAAGTAGAACACCTGGCAACTGCAAGCTTATCACGATACCATGTAAGCTGCATGGACTGTTCCAGTTGATCTTGGCTCATCCTGAAGAAAGCGGATGAACTCGGAATGTAGACATTCTGTGTACTCCTCGGACCCAATTTTACACAGAATATCTAAATTTAATGTCTCACTTTCTGAGAGCACCAAAGCAGCCACAGACCTAGGGGAAGGAGGGAAATGAATACATGGACGTGCACCCAAACTCACAACTTGATTTGTTAAGACATTCTGGTTGTAGGGCCAATTCTGTGTCTCCATCAATATATAGGAGAGTCTGCATCATACTGATATCCACTGATGAATGATTGTATTTAGCAATGAGTTTCAAATTTTCTTCCTCTTACTTCTATTATCACAGATATTATCAAGTAGGAAATAAACTGATTAGTTTTTGTTCTCTCCTTTCTTATGCTAGTTAATCCTTGAAAGGAAAACTAATGTTTATAGGGTGCCAACAGTATGCTAAATACTATATAAATATACATGTACCTCTGTATGTAAATTATATAAATATTCAGTCCTTATGAAACTATGATAAGACATGTATTTTTATTTTCCTTTCCAAGATGAAGAAACTGAAATCCTTGAGATAGGTAACCTGGTCATACCCACAATACTAACAAGTGGCAGAGCTGGGATTGAAACCAGGTATACTGAATTCAAACGTGTTCTCTTCACAATCAAGATGCATTTCTTAAAAGAAACAATAGTAAGAAAACCAAGTGACAACTTGGCAGCAAACAAGAAGTCACTGTGGTGAGCAACAAAGCTAATTTAACAAAAAAAGTTCTAGCCAACCTACAAAGTAGTGGTCTTCAGGCTTTGAGAAGTTCAGAATTAGTGAATGAAGAACATTTTATAGAATTTTTAAGGTAATGTTTATTTGTGGTTTTTAAGGCTTGCAGGGAAATACACTCTAATTTAAGGTGGAACTGAAAAAATACTTAAATAGAAAGCAGTTGGAGTGTGTCTGTGGAGAATTAGGGAGCTGTAAAAACATAAAAACAATGATAAAAAGTGTATCACTTCCATAGTTGCTTGGCTAAAAGTTTGTATGACTCTATTGAACATTCAACTTCATATTGTTGCTTGTTTTTAATTGTTTCTTGCATTATATTCTTTCCTTCTCAGCCATAGCTTAAGTTCTTTGAAGAGTAGATTTTAAATGTCTCTTGGATGCCAGATACCAAATATGGTGCACGTCACATTTATCACTCTACTAGAGATTATAATTTTTTTATCTCTTCAAGCACATAGTGCCAAACATACTGGAAAATGCTTATGAATTATTTCTTTGTATGTATGTTTCTGATTGTGACATGATACTGGTTATTGTGTATTTACAGCTAAACCACAAATTCATCTTCTTCCGTGCTCTGTGATGAAAGAATTGGGCCCTACAAATTTCTTCTTTGCCACCTGGCAAGATGTTCATCCTTGTCAATAGAGGATGCTGAATAGTGGAGACTTAGGGAGAAAGGAGTTTCCTTTTTTTGGTTCAGGCATGGCTGTCTTGCCAGACTCCAGCAGAGAGTGTTTTCTCTATTGCTTGGCCCACACGGTTTCTCCTGTGTTGAGTTCCTAAGGAATACTTCTTTCTCCAGTATTTGGATGCAGTGCAATCCTTCCAGCTCTCTACTCAAGCAGTGGTGGTATACCTGGGAGCCCAAGAGCATGCAGGCTGGTGCCCCAGCCTAGGTCACTGTTCTGAACCTCAGGAATGTACATGCCCAGGACTGCATAAGGCTGGGCATCTAGCAAGCTGGCCACCTGAATTTCATCCCTGCAAATGTCCTAAAGATGCTCTGGTCCAATCCAAGCACAAAAGTGAACTAAACGCTGCAGAAGAAAGCCTCTCCAGCACCCAGTTCCACCAGTGCTCAGCAGCCCACAGCTTCTCTCAGTACCTAGAAAGTTCTGAGGCTCTACAAATTCCTGCAGACGGCCTTCTCCAACAACCCCGAGGAAGATTTCAGGCACGTTCTCCTAGCACAACACTGCTGGGACTTCACTGCCAGTAGCAAGCAGAGCCAGTAAGGCACCTCTGTTCCCCGTCCAGGGAGGCCTGGACCTCAGCCTGGGTCGGGAGGGCCTTTCTCTGGGTGCTGTATCTCACCTTAGGGGTAGTGGCTGTTTCTTGTATCAGTTATCTCTGTATTTTTTAGAGATCTCTTCAATTCCTCTAAAGAAGAACAAAGCGAGACCTACCTTTATAACTTCATCTAAACCTAATTACTTCCCAAAGGCTTCACCTCCAAATACCATCACATTGAGCATTAGAGTTTCAACATATGAATTGAAAGGCGGACACAAAAAATGTTCAGTTCACAATAATTTTATGGAGAAATTAGATATTTGTCTACCATTTTTATATCAGTCCATTATTTTAATATGAAGCCATTTGAACATGTTAGGTCTAAAAAGGATAGGTAAAAGTCATCTAGGTCATTGCTTGGACTTCGGGTTCAATTGTCAAATAACTCAATAAAGACTTAGGAATGAAGAATTATTTCTCTACTATTAGAACTGTGGTCAGCAATTCTAGATAAGTTTTCTAATTACTCCACTAGAAGTTAAAATCTTTGTAGTCCTATTGCTATTTATATTATATCCATGTGAAAAAATCCTAAATCTCTAAATGAAAATTCATATGATATATGATAATCAAACTCAATTTTTATATGTGTAAACATTTCTCCATTGATTATTACCTTTTTAATATTCAAGCTGATATCCTAATTACAGAAAATGACATTTTAAAATCTAGGATAATCATTTAAAAAGAATGAAGAATTAATTTGCCAGGCAAAACTAGAAAGGGGATAAAAAGATTAAATAAATAAAATAAAAATATATGCTAAATCTCAAGATTCATTCTCTAAAATTTGTTTCTGTAAAGATGAAATGAATTAGTGATAAGTGGTACTAGTCAATTCTGTATTGTGTGTGTGTGTACACATTGGCAAAATTGCATTTTGCAGAGTTGCATATATATTATATATACAGAGTTGTATATATGTTGTGTATTAGACATACAACTCTGCCAATTCCCTTCTCAGTTCTACTTCATAATAGCTATATGAGTTTGGGAAAATGTTTTGAACCTCTTTAGAGGTCAGTTTTTTAATCAATAAAATAAGTATAATAAAACTATCTTGCAAATTGTTGTGAGTGTAAGTAATAATAGATATGCACACATGGAAAGTCTCAAAACATATGTCTTCTCTGTTCCCTTCCTCAGGAGTCTGGCGGATAATGTGCTCCACCTGACCAACAGAAGGAAAATAGGGTATTCAAGAAACAAGAAATTCAACAAAGGAGTGAAGCAGAGGGAATCGCACACCCTTACCTGCAGGTGATGTTGATAGGAGACTCAAGTTAACTACTATGTTAGAGCAGGAAGATGGAGGGCAAGAAGAAGAGCATGGCTTAAAAATCCCAAATCTGATAGATTACATATTGTGTTTGAAGATGTCAAGAGGATGTAAATAACTGACTGATCCATGGAAAAGCAAACAAAAATAATAGCTATCAATTCCAAGGATAATCAACACTATATGACAAAAGGACATAAGATAAAATGATGCCACATGGCTCTGTTGTGACTTGTATTTACAGTCAGAATGCTATTTACAGTAATGAACTAACCATAATATATTGGGATGATGGAAGCAGGGGTGTAAGAGAGATAAACCTTTACCTCCTTATAACAGAAAGTATAGGTAATACATAAAACTGAAAAAGAAAATCAAGAAATGGAAGTATAAGCATTTTCTGATAATGACGATAAATAACAGAAGAAACAACTAAAAGTAAAATAATTTTGCAAAGGGCATAACAATACCATTGTAATTCCCTGCCTGATCCATTCTCATCTCCAGTGTCTTCCTCCCAGAGGAAACTACTTTCACTCTTTTAGCTATTTCATTTGGCATTTACCACCGTATTTCTAAAAGTAAAGATTAATTTGTTAAAGAACCAGACTGTAGTATATCTACCTATCATAGGCTCTATTTCATGGTAAGTAGCTGCTACTAGTTGCATGTTGTTGTCATTGTCGTTGTTAAAAGAAGAAAACTAACTAAGTTGTGTTATGAGCATTGGAATGCATCAGAAGACACACCATTAGAATGGTCACATATTCCAAAGTGCTGCCTAAGGAGCCCTTGGCACTGATAGGGAGCAACATGGACCTTTTTGCACTATACCTCCCTATGCAAACACAGAGATATAATTAATTAATAGAAAGGGAAAAGGAAAGAGGAGCGAGAAAGTTAAAGTGTCTGAACGTTCTTTCAACTTAAAAAGATCAATAAACTAGAATTGTCCTCTTACAAGAGAAGAAATACCTTGGCACCCTGCAGTATTTCAAATATGTCAGAGAATAATAGTTAATACTTATATAGAACTTACTACTGGTCAAGCATACTACTCAAGAAGAGGCATACATTATCTATTTCCATCAACACTGATGACAACACTATGGGATAAATATACTGTTTTTTATTTTCCACTTTACAGATGAAGAAACTGAGGCACAGATTAACTAATTTGGCCAAGATTATGCAATTAGTAAATGAAGAACCTGGTCTCAAACCCACATAACACAGCTCTGTGATCCTTGCTTTTTATCATTAATCCATGAAATGGGGTCCATAGAGAACCAAGCTCAGGTGTATGTCTTTTTCTGCTATTAGACAATGATAGGGGAAAGTTAGGCAGGGAAGGATAAACTGGAACTCTGTGTCAGAGGAGGTTTGTCTGTGTTGGTGATGCTGTCAGGTAGAGGGAGGAGGTAAGTGAAATGAGCTGATTGTTATCAATATGTTATCAAATTTGAAGTTACTACTGTGCCCACAGCCTATCCTGGACCCAAAGTTAACATATTAATGGTATATGCCATATGTATTTGTACTCCTCCCATAGGCCTAAAAGAGCCTCCCAGAATGGGAACCCTCTGTAGGATGAAGGGGAGATAAAATGACATCAGTCAGGGGTAAGAAGTACACTTATTTTCTGCTCAAGAGTAGCAAAGGTTCTGCGAAGGGAGAGGGTGTTTTAGAACCAACCATGGCCATGCTGAATACACCCCTACTCATGGAAAAGTTAGAGGAAGAGAAGGACAAATCACAGAACCCTAGATCAAAAGTGCTCTGAAGAAAAGATATTTCTTAACTCTAGTGAGCTTTAATTATATTTAAAAAAGAAAAAAATGAATTAAAAGAAATGAAAAGATTATCAAGAATCTGATTATTAGGGACTGGAGAAGGGAAGACTTGTTGCAAATCCGTTCAGATTTTATACATTATCAGTAAAACTGTTTCAAAGCTTGAGTGCATCCTAATCCCCACCTGAGAAGACTAGAACATGTTCTCAGATTTCCTGGAGAGTGACTTGAGAGCACATAATACATACCCTTCGGAATATAAGCAAGACCGTTTAGTAAAGTATCTCATTGCAGAGCAGCTTAAACTCCTGCTCCTTCCCAGCTGTGCTCAGGCACTTGGCTGCCAGCAGAGAGAAAAGACAGAGCTCCCCAGAGACCCACAGAGTCAGTGTGCTTTGCTGCAGGGAGTTTAGCTTTCAAGGAATAGATAACTATTAACCCTTTGCTTGGTGACTGTACACATCTACATGCAAAAGGAATTATATTGCCCACAAGAACTTGCTTTTCCTAGTTCCTGAATCTGATGTCGCCTAGGAACACTGATTCCCTTAGAGATATATGTGGGCCCTTCTTTGGGAATTCTATGAGCCAGTCACAGTTACTTTCCCATTGTAAAGCCTGGGCTGGTAGGGGTGGGCTGTGAAGCCCATGTTACGCAGTATTGGAGGCAGGGAGGCTCTGCTTCTGTTAACCACATCACTCCAACCAAAGAGGAAGCTTCCCTAACTTTTTAGGATGGCCTCTTGTTACTGATATCTTTAGTGGCTTACTGCTTTTGTCTTCCAGAACCTATTTCAATCAATAATAACAAAAGAACAAGAGATTAAAACATCTTGCCGAGCCTCTGTAAGCACACAGGTCTAAGGAACTTACTCCTAGGTTGTGGGTGGTATCAAAGGAATAGCAAAATGCTGCAGCATTTTAATATGACTGTTTTAAGCTGTGAGACATTTTAAAAATCCCATCACTAAGTTATGCAACAATTTTAGGCTGCTTTGAGTAATTAAGAGGGTGTTGTTCCTAAGAGTCCCCATGTGCCTGTAGTAGAAACATCTGTCCAACATCTGCCAAGAGTTAAGAATGAACACATTGAGGAAACATGCTTTTGTTCATGAATAACAAACCTTTCATGGCAGTCAGTTTATAAAAAAATAAAATAAGCTTTTATTTTGTTGAAATTATGTTTTTGATTTCTGGCATTACAAAGGAGTATTTAAAATGTAAATTGATTCGCAGTGGTCCTGTTAACTGAGGCCAGCTGTGCAGATGAGGACTAGACATCATTTGTTCTCATTTACTCTCTTTTCCTGAGTTTCCTCCATAGGCACCCTCCCAGCACACCTGCAAACACATTCTGCTATCTTCTCAATGTCATTAAGGTGCAAACAAATGAAATGGATTCACAATTTATAGGTCCCTGGGGAAAAATGCTTTCAACATTTCATAGAATAAGAATTTAACTTTTAATCTACTAAAATGAAAAATGTACAGATCCTATGACCAAGCAAATTTCTTTCTTGATAGCTACTATATCAGTCAGCATTTCATCACAGAAGAAGATTTATTAGGAAGTATTACATTGATGCAAAAGAAATTGTGTTTTTTGCCATTACTTTTAAAAACCCATATTACTTGTATGAGGAATTTGACCTTACACAATTGTGGGAGCTCACTGCACAGTCTATATGAGACCGTCATGTTTGTGCCTCATGCTGGAAGGTACAACTCACAGGGCAGTCAGGAAGGGAAGTCAGGAGGAAGGGAAGACAGAATGACCTAGATTCTAGAACCTGGAGGCTGAGGCTAAAACAGGAAGAATGGAAACCTGCATTAGTCTGTCAACACCACCAAACCTCTCACTTAGATGATTAAGCTGTTCTGTAGGAGAGTTTGGCATGTGTCATCATGAAGCTAAATATGCACCTTTCCCAGGAGTAAGAGAAACTGAAGCCAGATGTCCAGCTGGAGTTGGCTCAGTTGTGGCCCAGCTCCTGCCCCATGCTGGTCATATGAGCCAGTAGATAAGCCTATGGCATGAGTGACTTTAAGCAGAACTTTTTAGACTGAGCAGCTGAGGTAGAGAAAATCATGGAAACAATAGATTTAGAAGAGATAAATTTTAGACTGGTTCCAGTCTGAGACACCTATTCAAATTGAGATGTCAAGTGGTCTATTATATTTTTGCAGCCAAAATCATATTCAACCCATATTAAAGATAAGCTTGACTCCTTGTAGCACTAATGTCTGGTGGACGCTATTGCAGAGTTAACTGGCTTACAGGTAACCCCCAGAAGTTCAGAAAGTATTTCTAAGGTACCAAATGTGTATTTGGAAATAAAGGATTGACTGACCTTCATTTCTCAATCATCTTTCTTATTCTACCTACTGCCTGTTTAACCACAAACACAAACATTCAGGCAAAATGAGATGGAATTTAGCTAATAAGCCACTTGAATTAAATATGATTTTTCTTGTTACTCAGTTGTTTGGCCAAAGTTTTTCAAACATTTAAATATGTAGATGCAGTTATTTTTCTGTCTTGTTTTCTTAGACTTACGTCAGAAAGAAAATGATCTACATGCCCTATGTCATCATTATCCTCTTGTTTCACAGCAATCTTCCAGGTTTGTGAATATTAACTTCCTGAGATAAATGTACTCAAATTCACTGTGAAGTATGAATGATTTCTCAGGTTTTGGTAATCTGGTCAGGTGAATCTAGTTTCATGGAAACAATGCAAGACTATAAAACATCTTACTCTGAAGCCCTTAAAATATGGATATTGCAATACGAATGGATGGTGTGAATAGCAAAAACATTTTTTTTAAATCACAAACTTATGCTATTTTTAATTTTCTACTGCCAATTTTTTAAAAACAATTCATAGGTAATTGTTTCCATTAATATGGAAGAATCATCTTGTCTTTCTTAAGTTTCCCAGATATGAAGGACTGCGAGACTAAATAAATCATTATATATTCCACAAGCAATTTTCCTGCGACAGCCTTTCAAAAAAGAATTAGGAAGCTTGAATATTAAAAGCCAGCAATCCATGACTAGGATAAGGTCAGTTTCAAGGATAAAGTCATTTTTGAATTGAGCAGTTTGTTACACTTGCATAAAAACAATTTCAACAATAAGCCTTTGTTATTGTATGCCTAATTTATGAAGAAAGCCATTACCCTCAGTAACTTCACTTACAAAAAGGGAAAGTATACACATCCTCT
>NC_045435.1:133186407-133254195 GCF_002776525.5 Piliocolobus tephrosceles
TTTTTTTTTTTTTTTTTGAGATGGAGTCTCGCTTTGTCACCCAGGCTGGAATGTAGAGGCACGATCTTGGCTCACTGCAACCTCCACCTCCTGGGTTCAAGTGATTCTCCTGCCTCAGCCTCCTGAGTAGCTGGGATTACAGGCATGTGCCACCACATCCAGCTACTTTTTGTATTTTTAGTTTCCCTATGTTGGTCAGGCTGGTCTTGAACTCCTGACCTTAGGTGATCTACCCACCTCAGTCTTTCAAAGTACTGGGATTACAGGTCTGAGCCACCGCACCCGGCCTGTCAGTAGCTTTTAATTCAATTAAAATGTACATCTTTATAGAGAATACAAGCAAATCTAGCCTGTTGATAAGGTTTCGAAGACTTTCCATGTGGAAACAATATCTATTTTTGTATCGGTATTGATTTTTCAAGTTTAAACTGTCATCATTAATGGCACTAGTCTTTTTGTGAATATTATTAACTCACACTGAAGACTATATGTTGAATCAGAAGCTGATCTAACTGCACAATACTTTTTTGTGCTATTAAAACTACACATACATTTGGGAGTAATATATTAACTATTTCTTTATTCACTAATTTCTATGAATTTATTAACAAAATTTCTAAAATATGAATAGCTCTACATGTGCACAGAACTGACTTATTGTTGGAGTCATATGAATATTTGCTGGATGTTGTTAGGTATGATAATGCATTCTAATTAAGTAGCAGTATGCCCACATTTGTAAGGGTATATTGCATCATATGCACAGGTATGCATGATGTCTGACTACTTTAAAATGCCTCACAAAATGAAAACAAAGTAAATGTACAAAATCTTAATAATTAATAATTATGGGTGATGTGTTTATGGGAGTTGATTATATTATTCTCCATGTATATGTTTGAAATTTTTTATATTAAAACATAAAATCAATCACTTGCTTCTATCAGTCAGTTTCCTTTTTATAAACAGTAAAAATTCAAATGCAGAATTATGATTATTTCACACTGTGGTCCTTATATTGGTAAAGCCTGAAAATATGCTAAAAATTGTAGGCAGACTATGTCCAGAGATAGAGTAGGAGAGCTAACATGGAGGGAAAAGATACTCTTTTCAGACACTGTAGGCATGATAGCATTGAACCCACACAACAATCCTCTGTAATTTCCATATTGCAGATGGAAAAATTGAGACCTGGAGAGAGACCAAGTAACTTGCCAAATTCAAACAAATAGTAAGGCTAGAGTCGGGATGCAGCTCTAGAGCTAATTGCCTCTGAATATAGTTCTTTTTTTTTTTTTTTTTTCTTTTTTTGAGACAGAGTCACTCTCTGTTGCCCAGGCTGGAGTGCAGTGGCGCATCTTGGCCCACTGCAACCTCCGCCTCCCAGGTTCAAGCGATTCTTCTGCCTCAGCCTCCTGAGTAGCTGGGATTACAGGTGCCCACCACCATGCCCAGTTAATAGGGACAAGGTTTCACCATGTTGGCCAGGCTGGTCTCAAACTCCTGACCTTGGTGATCTGCCTGCCTCAGCCTCCCAAAGTGCTGGGATTACAGGCATGTGCTACTGTGCCCGGCTCTCAATATAGTTCTGTCTTAACTAGATTGCTGGGTCTTTAGAATAAATTTCTGAAAAAAATTCTCCACCATTAATACTAATTAAAAAAATTAAAACACAAATCTGATCCTGTATCATTTCTGATCAAAGATTTTTAAATGTCCCCTATTAGCTAAGATATAGCGAACAAAATTCCACAGAAGCTTGCCCATCCAACCTCAGTTCTCACAGCCCCCTCCATAACCACTTACTTCCTGGCCATTGTGATCTGTAGTTCCTTTTCCACATGCAATTCCCTCTACTTCGAATGTCCTGCACCTCTGGCAAAAACAAGCACCTCATCCTCCAAGATCCAGTTCAAACATCAGTTTGAGTTTTCTGAACCTCCCTGGAAAGGTTACATGCTCCTACCCTAACACTGCCACCAGCCCCGTGTGACAGTGAACAGAACACTTGTCACACAGAGCTGTAAGGACAACTCATCTATTGTTCTTTTCTACTTGCCACAATTCGTGTGTGTGTGTGTGTGTGTGTGTGTTCGTGTGTGTGTGTGTTTTAATCCCACAGTCTTTAAATCAAAGAGTGAGGATACAGTAGTCAGGCAAGAAGCAACAGACGCCTTAAATATGACAGGGCCGAAGCAATGAAAATAAGAGACACCTGCAAGGGAGGTTGGGGAAGTAGCCAGCAACAAAAATTTGCCCTTGCCTCTGGAGGTTGATGGGTTGTGTTCTAACTGTCACTCCCCCTTGCCTCTCTGTGTTCATGTTCTCTCTCCCCTTTCCTGATTCCTTCTCCCTAGGCTTTAAATGTTCTTGAATATCTCAGGTAAAACAAACCAATCAAAAATCCAGAACCCCCTTGAACTCCACAGCCATACACTAGGTCATCTTTTACTCACATCCAATCATCCTGCAAGAGTAGTCTTTTCTTTTTCTATTAATCTTCCGCCCACTGCCATCTGGCTCTTGCCCCTGCACTCTACTGACATGTTTACATGTGGCCTCCTAATTGCCAAATCTACACAATAATTTTTAGCCTTCATCCTCCTACATCTCCCTGTTGCCTTTGACATTCTTAAACCCAGTCTTTTTGAAAATATCCTTTCCTTTGATTTCTGGTACCCTGCAGATTTGGCCTTTCTCCTCTGCCATCATGTAGACTCACTCCCTTTACTTTGACTATTTGTTTCCCCAACATTTAAGGGTCCTTTCTCTTTTTACATGGTCTCTTTATATATCTACCATTGTAATCCAATCACTACCTAATGATACCCACATCTGTTTCTCTAGCTTCAGCCTCATACATCCAGCTGCCTGATATTTGAATGATCTGCAAACAGCACAGTCTTTCCATGCCCCAAACTAGATCAATAGTCACAATACAGTGGCTGCCCTTATTCTACATTATTTATCCCTAGTGGTGACTATGCCATCCATACAAGATAGAAAGCTACAAGTCATCCTTGATGTCTTACTTCAAGTTACTTTCCACTAAAATTCTATCAGGACCTGCTAGTATCAATAGCTTTATTGATTTCACCCTCCCATTTACTCTCATTTTTCAATAGTTTTCCGAATTTTTCTGACTTCATTTTTTTTTTTTTAATTGTAAGATCTGGGGTACCTGGGCAGGATGTGCAGATTTGTTATATAGGTAAAGATGTGCCATGGTGGTTGGCTCACCTATCAACCCATCACCTAGGTATTAAGCCCGGCATGCATTAGCTGTTTTTACTGATGCTCTCTCTTTCCCCACCCCCTGGCAGGCCCCAGTGTGTGTTTCTCCTCTCCCTGTGTACATTCTCATTGTTCATTACTCGCTTATAAGTGAGAACATGTGGTGTTTGGTTTTCTGTTCCTGTGTCAGTTTGCTGAGGATAATGGCTTCCAGCTCCACCCATGTCCATCCAAAGGACATGAGCACAGTCCTTTTTATGGCTGCATAGTATTCCATGCTGTATATCTGACTTGAATTTTTAAGCACTTCTCAAATATACTTATTTCTCTCCAAACCTAGTAAAGGCTTCTTAAAAGAAACTCTCTCTGCTTATCCCTGTTTCAGCCTAGGCTTCAAACTCCTCTTCCTATTTCTGTCATTCTCCCTTCAGATAGGTCCACCAGCACACAGCCACCAGCACAGTAAGTGTAAAACACATACCTGACCATGCCTAAAACTCTTCAATGACACTTCAGATTATAGGGGTGAATCTCGGTTTGTTTTTTTTAGGATAGTGTATAAAGCTCTCAGTTATCTAGTTCAGCTGTTTTTATACTTTTCAAAATAAAGACACACAGTAAGAGAAATATCTTTGTTATGTCACAGTATGCGCATACATTTAAATAACTAAAACAACATATACCTTTACTATGACGTTGATTTCTAGTCTATTCTCTCTTTTTTTAAAAATTTTCATATTGATTTGAAAAGCTCTGGTCTAGCATCAGTTTACCTCTAAAGTCTCACCTTGCTATTATTACCTCCAACACATATAGGGTACTCAAGCAACACCACACCGAATGAACAAATGAACAAATTAATGATACTTCAGAGATTTCATGAAGATGCTGAAATTGTATTTTCTGAAAAACCTAAGAAGTTGGAAAATTGAAGAAATGATTAAGATCTGTCAGATAGACTAAATAAATACAAAACTCACAAGCAAGCTTCGTCTGTTATCTTTAGCCATGTAACAAATCACTTCCAAAGTTTAGTGGATAAAAACAACACAATTTCTTATTTCTCATGAATCTGTGAGTTAGCTGGTTGGCCCCTCTATAAGTTTCACCTGAGCTCACTCACAGTGAGCATTCAGCTACAACAAAAGGGCCATGATGGCCTCTCTCAAATGCCTGGTGGTTGGTGTTGGCTGTTGGCTGGGTGTCTCAGCTGTTCTCCACGTAGCCTCTCATTTTCCAGTAAGCTAGATGGGTCTCTTCCATGAAGTTTTAGGACAGCATCCAAGAGGGCAAAGGTAGAAGCTGCAAGGTCTTTTGAGGCCTGGGCTTTGAAATACACACAATGTCACTTCAGGCAAAGCAAATCACAAGACTAGTCAAGACTCAAGGAGTGGGAAATACAATCTACCCCAGGTTTCTCAGTAATCAGCTTAACATCCTCCTGGTCTCATTGATTATCCCTCCTATATTCCACTGCCCTTCATCTTTCCTTTGTCCTTTCTACTGTGGCATCTGTAGTCTAAGAATGATGGGCAGGCAAGTTCTTGATATGAAGAGACACAGAAGAAGTAGAAAAATAAGGAGGCTTTGTAAAAACAAAACAAAAAGACAACCATCAATTGAAAGCTGGTTTAGCTAGGAATTTCTAATGTGGGATGTTGACACCCTTCATTTGAAGAATGTGTATCTGAGCTCAGATACTGCAGATGCTTACAAATTGTGTATGGTTTACCTGGAAAAGACAATGGCCTTGAGCCCTGGGGCTAACACTCTCTTTGGAAGTACTGACTCCAGATTTATCTTTTCTTATGAAGTCTCCCTAACTCAGACTTACTCTCTTGATATTCTATATGTTCTCACAGATCTGTAATTGACCTCATTTCTTGTTTTATAGCCTGCCATATAGTTTAATCTCCAATAAATACTGTACAAGTACAGCCAAGGAAAGTTTGTGCACAGCCTGGTGAAGTGAACCTCTTACTCCACTCACTAATCTGCTACAATTTTTCCTACAGCTATGATAAAAGAACAGATTTAGCATAAAACTCTGAAAACCAGGAAAAGGGCAAAAGCAAAATGTCTATGCTTGTCAAGTACTTTCACAATGATCTTCAGGTTATTTATTACGTTCTGTTTTAATCAATCTGTCCCAATTCCTAAAAATGTTAGAGTCTCTGTTACAGAACCATATCAGAGATGTTCAGTTGTGAATTCCTGATCCAATATTGATCTTCCCTTTAAATTAGTTCAACTGCCAACAAAATCACTTGAAATGGTAAATTCTCAAAATATGTATTTGTTTTGTTTATACAATGCAAAAAGAGCAAATTTAAGAAACAAATACAAGTTTGAATCAGATAGCTTTTATTAATTTAGCTTTCATTTATTCAACAAATATCTTTCTATTATTTATTTTTGTGAAGTATTTGATAAGCACCTATTCTGTGCCAGGCTCTGTTCTAGGTGATAAAGGAGCAAAACAAAGTTCTTGCCCTCTTGGAGCTGACATCCTATGTGAAAGACAATGTAAAAATCAATTAGTCACTTGGATTCTAGTCTTTATGTACTTTCAGAGACTACGTAGACAATGGCAAATGCTGCAAGACAAATATATATATATATATTATATACATACTATATATGTACATTACAGGCCTTTAGAAGAAGCTGTAATTGCTTCCAAGATGCAGAATCAGAAAAAAGTTTGATGTGGTTTAGATTTGTGTCCCCGCCCAAATTGCATGTCAAATTGTAGTCCTCAGTGTTGGAGGAGGGGCCTGCTGGAAGGTGATTGAATCAAGAGATCGGATTTCCCCCTTGCTATTCTCGTGATAGTAAATTTTCATGAAATCTCATTGTTTAAAAGTGTGTGACACCTCCCCCTTCTCTCTCTCTTCCTCCTGCTCCTGCCATGTAAGACGTGCCTCCTTCCTTTTCACCTTCTGCCAGGATTGTAAGTTTCCTGAGGACTCCCCAGCCATGCTTCCTGTATAGCCTGCAGAGCTGTGAGTCAATTAAATCTCTTTTCTTTATAAATTACCCAGACTCAGGTAGTTCTTTATAGCAATGTGAGAATGGACTAATACAAGATTCAAGCCCTTGAGCTGGACTTAAACAAGGGATGAAACTCACACCTGCAAATGAGATTAGAAGAGGCTCAGAAGACAAAGGAGCATGAGCAAAGATATGCAAGTAGGGAGTTAAACTGATGATTCTATGTGGCTAGAGAGTTTGTTTCAAGAAGAGGAATTGTGGGAAAGAAAGTGAAAAAGTAAGTTATGGCCTAGGACCAATTGAAACCTTCCAGGCTTTAAAAACTCAAACCGAAATGATTTCCCATCAACCATGAAATAGATCATTGAAAACAATACAAACACAAAAGCTTTCAGTTTTCCCCCACAAAATTCTGATATTTCCCATGCTGACTTTAATATTAGTCTGATTACATTTTTGATGTGTAACTACAGACATGTTTTCAGTTTACTTCCTCCTTCTTCCCCTCTGCCCCTCTTCTGGGCAAGCTGACAATAAAGCCTAGGTCCTCTTTCCTGTGGCACCAACAAGGAGCTGCAACCATGAAGGATCCCTCACCTTGATCCTTCTCTTAACCACCTTTAAAACCCCAGGCAAGTCCCCTCTCCCTGCACTCTCAAATCATTTTGGACCTGCTTGAGAGGTTAGTAATAAATCTTTTCATACATTGTGTGTGTGGCTCCATCAGTCTTAACATCTGAAGCAAATTTAGAATGAGGTCCCATTCTGTATCTACAAAGTGGCTGCAATAACTATTTTAATCCTCTTTGTAAAAGGTGATATTCCTTCAACACAATTCAGGGCCTCTGCTCTGTTCTGGTTATTGAGATACCCAATACCATTGGCAGCAACCTAAAGTCAGATCGTAGAGGGTCCTACATGCAAAAGCCACTAGAATTTTAAAGTTTTCTCTGTAGCTAAAGGACCTATGTTTCTGGCAGTTAAGTAAAATACTTGAAGATCATATTTACCCTAAATACATAATAGATACCAACTGAAAGAATATTTTAGCAAGAATTGTTTCAATGACAGCAGATATTTGATACTATGTGAGTAAATTTGAAAAAAGTAGATATGTACTACAGTTATAATGAGTAGTGTGAGAATTTGAGCAACTTTTCATTTATTTAGTAATTGTTTATCAAGGATTTACCACATGCAGTGCACTCTGCTTATCTCTGTAGGATATAGAAATAGATTTTTTTTCCTGTAGTTACTTTATATGCAGACCTAACACATGCATTCAAACAGGTGCACCTCAGGTGGTTAATTGGCCTAACCAAAATTGAAATGAATCTAACAATGATGAAAATTAATTAATTGTCACTTAGCTCGTAATGAGTCACTTATATTCAAGCCATTCAGGGAGTATTAGGGTCTATTCTCTAATGCATTTCATGTACAAGTCATTCCTTGGCAAAAGCAAATAGCATTGAAATTTCTAAAAGCTGATAATTCTGGATGATGAATAGCATTTTTCTAAACTACCAAATAAAATCTAATATGATGCTAGAAGCACCGTTCTCAAAATTGAATATATTTGACAATCATACTCAGTATTTTATCATTGGTGGTATGTTACATCTTATTGAGGATTTCCTGGTTCTGTGAAATAAACCAACATCACCTTTTAAAATATAAAATATTTTAAATTCTTCTCTAATAATGTAATCTGAAAAAAAAATGTCATCATTTGTAATCATATTGAGATATAAAGAAAAGACACAAATAATCTGGAAAAAGGAAGAGGAAAAATGCAGTAATTAATCAATGTATCAGGTGTATCCACATATATGCTTTTAGAGTTATTTAAATAGATTTTCTCTCTGCAAATTCAAAGTTGCTAAATCATTATCACGAATAAAAATCACTAAAAGATTATGCTCGCCTCAATTTCAAGATAAATATGTAAGCATTTAAAAGAGAAGCCTAAATACCACCACCAGAATGTGTGGTGATACAAGGATATTTACCACAGAACTGAAAGTTGAGTTGCTAAACTTAATCAACAATGTTGATAAAAATGAAGATTGCCAACGTGGGTGTCAACTTTCCATCAGTAGTGGCAAAACTTGTGAAAATAGACTCAAGTCATTGGTACATCATTAGTGAAGACAGGACTACACGCTGAAACATGAGATACACACCATTAACTCTTCCAAAGGCAATGCTAATTCCAAACATGGAATAACTGCCACCCATTTCATGGCAAATCTTTCTAATGTGGATACGTTTCTTAAAAAGAAGTGATAATCCTTTGACAAAAGTGTCCTACATGTAGAAGTGTCCTTGGCAATGATCCCTTAAAGGAAAGAAGACATTGTGTGAAAAAAAGGTAAGGACTTACAGAAAATGGACTGCCTTTCTAGGAGAACTAGGGTGAAAATGTGTGTAATTTTTTGGGGGGAATATAGATTGTAAGACAGAAAAGTCTACGTTTCTTCACATCATCTTAAACCTTTAAAGCCAGTGGTCCTTTTTAAGCCTGCTAGGAACTGTCTTCAATTTGTGTAAAGAGACTCAATATAAGTCCTTTTTGAGCCTGCTAAGAACTATCTTCAATTTGTGTAAATAGACTCCACATAAAATATAAACCAAGAGGGAAGTCTTCCCCATGCTTTGGCCTTAAGGCAATGGTCAGCTTGCAACCTCAAATTCAGGTAACATTCTTTCAACAAATATGTTAAGTGCTGACTATGCACCCGACCTCAACCTAGACGTTTAAAATATATCTGTAAAACTAAATAGCAAAGATCTCTGAGCCACCCTGCTTTCTCATCTGGATTTCTGCAGTACCCTTCCCACTTTCTGCAATATTATTTCAATTTCCTCAAACTGCCAAGCCCCTCTAATCCTCACTCAGGGCAAATCATCTCAACTCTTATTTTTCAAAAAACTTGGAAATACAAACTCTCCACTTTCTGCTACCAAATCTGTTTCTGTGCCATTTCCTTCGTCTCCGCCTATTATAAATCCCATCACTTTCAAACTTCCTAGGACCTTATGCTATCAATGTCCCCTTCATTCTGTGTCCTAAATAACTCTCTCTCCCTCTCCACTGAATCCTTCCTTTTAGCAATGATGTTTGATCTAAACTAAAATCCCCTATTTAAAACACACACATACACACACACACACACACACACACAATCCCACATCATCTTCAGCCCCTGCCTTATCATCTCCCATTGAAAGCCAAACTTCTCTTTAAGAAGGTACAAACTTCTTGCTTCCCATTGTCTTTATTTCACCAGTCCCCTCATTTCAGTATGCTCTTTGCCCTCTCCACATCACTAAAATTATTTTGATAAGGTCACCAATGAATTTTATGCTAATAATATAAGTCTAATTAACACTTTTCATTTGTCGTCTTACTCAGAAGTATTTGACATGTTTACCACCTTCAAATCCTCTCTCCCTTGGCTTCCGTCTTATCATTTACGTCCTCCTTCTCGGCCACCTTTCAAACTGTCTACTCTTTCTTTCCTGTGTCTTTAAATACTGGAGGTCCTTGAAACCCAGATCAAAGCCTCTTCACATTCTTCTTTCTCCCTCTGGGCAAACTCATCCATTCCCACAGTTTCATATGCTGTCATTATGATGATGAAAGTACTGTTCTGTTCTGACACTCTCTCTGAACTGCAAACTGTATTTCCCTTGCTGACTTGAGTGCCACAGAGGCCCTGAAACTCAATGTGTCCAAACCAAAGCTATGATCGTCCTTTCAAAACCTGCTCTTCATCCCCATTACTCCCCTATCACAGTAAATGACACTGCCATCTACCCACTGAACATAGTGTTGGTCCTGTCTTCTTAATTCCATTTCCTACTTATTGCAAAAATGTCCATCTGTATCCATCTCCATTATCACAAGTTTAGTCCAAGACACCATTGTCTTCTTCCTGAAGTTTCTTGTTAGCCTTCCTGGAAACTCCTGCCTTCCTCTAATCCTTCATCCACATTATGACTAATTTATTTTAAAATACAAATTCCCTTAAGTCATTGTCCCATAAAAACTCATCAATAGTTTCTCATTACTTTTAAGATAAATGTCTTACCTTGGCCTCCAAGGCCCTTTGGGATCCGGCCCCTGACTGCCTCTCTCACTTATCCTGCACCATCTTCCCCCTTGCTCACCTCATTCCAGTCATAGAAAAATCATCCTGCCTCACAGCCTTCACACATGCTGCTTCCTCCAGTGGAGCTCTCTTTCCCCACTTCCTTTCCTCTCTAAATCCTAATCAGGTATTAGCAGAAATCTTAAATGTTGTACAGCCTTTGGCAACTTATCTAGGCTTTTATTGCCTCAGTTTCCTCATCTGGAAAGTGGAATAGGTATGAAGATGAAGAGAGTTAATATAAGAAAAATAGTTAAAATGGTGTCTAGGATACAGTAAATGCTTAATAGATGTTAGCACATTATTTTTATTATTGTTACTATCACTGCCATTATTATCTTCCTTTTCAGGAAAGCCTTCTTTGATTCCTCACACCACATCAAATCCTCCAAGTATATGCTCTTATAACATCCCAAAATCTTCATTCACTAGATTTAACTCAACTATGTTTAATTAACTATTTGTATAATCCCCTATAAAACTCCAAACTCCATGAGGGCAGGTACTTAGTTGTGTGTGTTGTCGTTTACAGGCAAGTCTAGTGTATGGCTGGTGTATATTAGGTCCATAAGACGTAATGCTAAAGTTAAAAATGAGTGAATGAATCACAATTTACTCTTCACTAATTTTTTTGTCTCAAATATCTTAGAGCACTCATATCCTATTGCCATAACTGGCCTAACCCCCTTGGGTAGTGCCAGAAGATGTAATTTGTCTCCTTGGGTGCTTGAATCACAATCTGCTCTTCATTCTTTTTTTTTTTTTTTTTTTTGTCTCAACCATCTTAGAACACTCATATTCTATTGCCGTAATTGACCTACCCGCTTTGGGTAGTGCCAGAGGATGTAATTTGTCTCCTTGGGTCCTTTAATGAATTGAATTGTGTTCTCCCAAAAGATATACTGAAATCCTCAACCCCTGGTGCCTACAAATGTGACCTTTATTTGGAATAGAATCTTTTCAGATGTAATCAAGGAATATAAGATCATTAGGGTAGGCTCTGATCTAAAATAATTTGTGTCTTTATACGAGGAAAATGTGTACATAAACACTCAGAGGAGAATGTCACCTGAAGACAGGGAGATGACCATGTGAAGACAGAGGCAGAGAGATTGGAGGAGGTATGTTGCCACCAGCCAAGTAGTGCTAGGATTACCAGAAGCTGAAATAGACAAGGAAGGATCCTTTCCTAGGGACTTTGGAGGGAGCAGAGCCCTGACAACACCTTGACTTCTAACTTCTAGAACTGCAAAATAATAAATTTCTGTCACCTTAAGCCAGCATTTGTAGTACTTAGGTACAATGGCCCTGAGAAGCTAATGTAAGTCTTTTCAGAAAAGAAGTAATTCAGAGGCAGATAAACTGAGAACCTGGGCAAGTGGACAGACTGCAGAATCATCTCTGGCACTCAGTGATCTTCTTGTCCCCTCATATTCAGGACTCACTTCACTAGCAGCCCAGGCACTCTGAAACATGAGCCAGGTGGAAGCCCCTCCAGGTCCTGCACCTGGTTCACCAAGCAAACTGGGCTTTCCAGACAGGGCAACAGCCTGGTGTCTCCTTGGATGATGTCCAATTAATGGATAAAGTTAGATTGACTGACAACGGCCATTTGCAAGAGGAGACACTGGCTACTGTTTGCTCCTTGGATGAAAAAGAAGTGTGTCATTATAATGTATTCAACACTGCTGATTATAGAATAACTTATTCCATATTAAACAGCAATCTTTCTTTCTGCCAGTCGGCAAGTCATGATAGGTCTGAAAATGCTTAAATGGCCAACTCAGAGAATGGTGTGTTTTCACCTGTGCTTTTTTAAAGCATACAGCAATAGTATACATTTAGTCAATTGGTGGAAAGAAAGTATTTGTTCTGTCAGCTTTTGTATGCTCAGTGATTACAGAACTGCCAACATTATTATTCTTGCTGGTTCACATGGCTGCTTGACAACCTCTTATCCATTTGCATTTTTCAGTAATTTTTCCAATGGTGTAATTGGAAAGCTTTAAGATTACACAAAAGTGGAAGGCTAGAGAAATCTATGAATGCTGTCTATATTGTTTTGAATTACGGTGGCTGCAGTCTTATTACCACCACTGACAGGCCTGAATTCAGATATAATCAGAGTCATTTGTTAAATATGAATAACAAAACTGAAGTATATGTATTTTGATAAGTTTGGCACAATAGCATTATAAAAATAGATCTTATTATTTCTGCCAACACACACACACACACAGCATTACAAATATTCTCATGCTACCTCTTGAAATGTTTTATAAAATTTTTATGATATTTCTGTTATTAAAGAAACAATGTTTAAAGATTCAACGAGAATTCTTTCAGGTGAAACTTATAGAAACAAAATACCTAATGGTAATTTTTTAGTGAACTTCAGACTTCAAAAGCTCCACAAAAGGGTTCCAGCAAAAACACATTTCCATCCTAAGTAAACGATTATAAGAGCCATTTTCATTGTTATTTCTCGTGAGTCAAAATATATTGATATTCTCTTAAAAAGAGCAGGGTTCTGAAAAATAGAACACTTCTTCTTTATGAAAACTAATAAAGCCTTTAAACAATGAAGTCAGTTCCACCTAATTTACATACAATTTGCTCTTGCTTGAAATTCCGTTATCAAGTCCACAAAAGTGCTTAGACATTTGGAGTGGAGAACTGCATTTATGAAAGTGTGAGTGACTCCAGGAGGTTTTATCAGTTTATCCATTTACCCATTTCTGTAGATGCTGACTGTTCTCTCACACTTAACTCTCTACTGCAAAATTTCCAGCAGGGTGGTTCCAAACTATGGGTCTTTGACTAGTGTGAGGCCATTGATTTATTTAAAATATCTAAAAATTTATATGCAGCCAGGCATTATCTGTAGTCAGAATAATTTTTTGTATAAACAATTTTTCAAGTACAGATTGAACCTGTGTGATTAAAATAAAATTACTTTCAAAAACTTATATTATTCATCATAGTTTTTAAATTTATTTTCTCTATCATCAGATTTAAAAAGTAGTTACTTTTACGTAACTGCACTAGAATATCTCAAATCTACATATAATCAGTAAAGCTACCAATTATCAAATGTTTATTATGTTTCAGGAGTTGTGTTAGACACTTAATCTTTATCTCATTTAATTTTTACAGTAACCTTAGGTAATATTAATAAATCACAGATTATTGGCTACAGCCAGAGAGTTTATTCTCCCAAAGTCATACTACACAAAATGTGGGTGAGAATTCTGAAGTAGGACAAACTGAACTCTTTTTTGTAAAGTAGGAACAATACTGTTTGTCTAAAATAGGATCAGAGTAACATTTCCTGTACTGCAAAATATGATTTAGCCATTGGTAAGCTGGAGCCACTCATGAGAGACCAGGCCAACTATTAAATGTCCAGAAATTTTGCAAATCGATGGTTCAAATCTGGTAAATTGAACTTGGCTATGAAATATTTTCACCATGGAAATCAGAAAGCACGACAAATAAGGGTTTTTTTCCCCCTAGCCTCACCACCCAGTAGAGCTTATTTACCAGCACACTACTGGATATAGCAAAAGATTCCAAGAATTATATCATTTTCACTTTGGCTCAAATGAGTCAGAATGATTTGTCTCCTCAAGAGTTTGTTAAGAGGGGAGGTAGACACATTTGAAAAGTAAAGAAAGTTTGCCTGGGGCACCAATTCCAATATCTCACCTCTGTTTTCTGGTTTGCAGAGGGTTTTGAAAGCACAGATCTGCCTTTTCATAACATCTATAATTATTCAGCCTCCAAAGCCAATAGGATAAGACCAAAGCTTTATTCCTTCCTAAGACCTCTAATCTCCAAGTAACCTCAAACCATAAAACTTACCCTCATACATTATACATTATGTTTTCAAAACTTTTACTACTCTATATTTTTCTCCACAGTCAAAAAGGGCTTTTGTCTCTATCATAAAATACTGGATAATGGTCAGAGTCTAGAGTAAATATTACAAGTTGTTCATTTTCTCTGCCACATATTTGGTTAAAATCACCGGCTGACTGGGGTCAATGCCCTTGCAACATCAGCATTTTTAACATCGTCCCCAAAGGTCCTCATTTAGTCAACCCATGCCTTTTTCATAGATATACTTGTTAAAAGGACATTACTACAGTACAGCTTCATGCTACTATAAATTTCTGAAACCTGTTTTGGTTTTTAAATGAGACATACCATGTGCTCACTCATCCAGATGAAGGAAAGTGCTTATCACAGCTCAGTGGGCTGGATGAGTTTAGCAAGATACATCCTGTTCATCAATATTCCCCAAATCTATTCTCTCTGGTAGTTTTCAGTAGACTAGCTATTTTTTTATAATTAATGAGAAGAAGTTTGAGAACAAATAAAAACTTCAGAAAGTTGCCTACTCATCAATGAGCAATATTCTTCTTCAGCAGTTTTGTTGTCAAAGAATAATCCACTTATGAGAGCAAAGCAGACATTGTGGAAGTTGAAATGTTTATGTAATGAGAGTACAAGACAAATAACTATTGCCAAAATCCCTTTAATAAGAATTAAAAAGTGATCAATATATTACTAAAACATGCTTTAATAAATAAGACTGATCCTAAACCAATACAGATTATTTCTATTTAGCTGTAAATTTATAACATTATTAATTTTTATTATTTTTTTATTTTTATGGGCATATAGGTATATATATTTTGGGGATATGTGAGATATTTTGATACAGACATACAATGCATACTAATTGCATCAGGGCAAATAGAGCATCCTAATCTAATTTTACCAAACTCCCAATTTGATCTGCGAGGGAGTTAACTAAGTAATGGGTTATACCTCCTGCCATAACACCTAGAAAACTGACCAAAGTATATAAAATAAAAATTTTCAGAGGCTAAACAACAAATATCACAGGACTGTGGTAAAGTCCTATTAGAGAAGGAAAGCAAATGATGCGACCCCACAATTGACCCAGATTGCTTCCTGAGCACACTTTTGGATCTAAGAAATATAAGGAAGAAATCAGAGGGTAGAAATATAAAGAATATAAGGCAGCAATTAGGAGACAGAGATAAGAGGTGAGAAAGATGGAGGTACCTGAAATTTGAAGGGCAAAGAAAGAGCCACACAGAGAAAAAGCTCCAGAAATCAACTAAGGGTCCCCTTAAATCTTTGATTGAATGTAGGATGATACTACATGAAACTAGGCAAAGAACAACTGCTGGAGAGAGAACAACCACCTTCAGCCATAACCACAATAACTACCAGAACTGGCATAAGACAGAGAGGCATTTGATTTGTGATTAACCAGAGTGGAGAGTCCTTGTTGAACACCCAGGGCATTCAGAAGAGATTCCAGAAAGACCAAGGCTGAGGAATAAGGTTCATTCCACAAAATCTACTTCATACTTGCCATAATAAAGCTTGAAAAAGCCTCAGTAAGATCAGGCTGATATTCAAATATGTAAAGCACCTGACATAACATAACTCAACACACTTCAAGGAAGAAAACAAAATCCAGATCTTCACAAACATAGCATTTCAAATATCTAGAATCTAATAGAAATTTCCTAGACATGCAAATAAACAGAACAGCATAACCCCTAATCATGAGAAAACTCAGTAAATAAAAATAGAACTAGAAATTGTAGGGACAATTCAATTAAAGACTCTGAGAAACAGCTTCATAAGTATGTTCATGTTCAAGGTTTAAACAAAGTAAAACATGACTCTAATGAAGAAATAGAGACTGTATGTTAAATGGAAACCATACAAAGGAACCAGATGAACTTCTATAGCTAAAAATATATTAAATGAAAAATTTGCTGTACCAGCTTAATAGAAGATTAGATACTAATTTTAAATTTTAAAATTTAATGGTGAATTTTAAAACTAGGCAATCAAAATAATAAAGAAAAAAAGAAAAATGTCTCTAGAAAATTGGTAGAGCCTCAGTGATCTCTGAGATGATATAAGTCTAACAAGTACAAAATCAGAGTCTCAGAAAATGGGTGGCGCACAAAAATGTTTGAAGAGCCAATAGCCTAGAATTTCAAAATACTATATGAAATATAAACACATAGATTTAAGAAGCTTACAAACCAAAAGCAGAATAAACACAACGAAAATCACACCAAGACACATCATAATCAAATTACTGACAATAAATAATAAAGAAAACATCCTTAAAGCAGCTAAGGGGGAAACAGACTCAAACACCTAGCAGAAAAAAAAAAAAAAATGATAAAATACTCTTTAACTTTTCATCAGAAACAAAGCCAGAAAGCAACAGTAACAATAAAATGATATTGTTAAGTTTGTTGGGGGATGGGTGGGATGGAGTGTCAACTTAGGATTCTAGATCCAGAGAAAAACGTCGTTAAAAAAAAGGAAAGTAAAATGGACATTTTCAGACTAATATAGCTGAGATCATTTATTACCAATAACCTCCACTACAAATAATGTTAGAGGACATCCTTCAGAGCGAAAGAGAATAATACCAAATGTAAACACAGATCTTCACGTGGGAATGAAGAATATTAAAGATAGTAAGTACATGGGTAAGTATAATTTATTTTTCCTTGTTTTAAAAACTTGAGACCAGGCATGGTGGCTCACGCCTGTAATCCCAGCACTTTGGGAGGCTAAGGCGGGCAGATCATGAGGTCGAGAGATTGAGACCATCCTGGCCAACATGGTGAAACCTCGTCTCTACTAAAAATACAAAAATCAGTCGGGTGTGATGGTGCACACCTGTAGTCCCAGCTGTTCTGGAGGCTGAGAAAGGACAACTGCTTGAACCCGGGAGGCGAAGGCTGCAGCGAGTCAAGATCGTGCCACTGCACTCCAGCCTGTGGACAGAGCGAGACTCTGTCAAAAAAAAAAAAAAAAAAAAAAAAAAACACCTCTAAAGGTTAATTGACTTTTTTAAACACAACTAATAATGAAGTATCATGGGGTGCATAATATATGGAAGTAAAATGTGACAAGAACAAAGCATAGGAGAAAATAAATGGAAGTATAATGCTAAGAAGTTTTAAAACTATACATGAAGGTATATAATATTTCTTGAAAGTAGACTGTAATAAGCTATAGAGGATTAATGTAAATTCTAGTGTAACCATTTAAAAATACATGAAGAATTATAACTAAAATCCAATGGAGAAATTAAATTGAAATATTAGAAAAATAAATCCAAAATAAGACTTTTTAAAAAAGAAAAAAATAAAACAAAGATTATACCAGACAAGAATAAAACTAATAGTAAGATGGTAGACTTAAACTCAAATATATTAATAATTACATTGCATAGAAATTGACTAACTACACAAATTAAAATGCAGAAATTATCAGACTAGACTAAAAACAACAAGATTCAACTTAACTTGAAATAGGAAAACACAGGTAGGCTAAAAGTAAAGGGTTATATTATGTAAACAGTAATCATAGAAAAGCTAGAATGACTTTATTAATATCAGAGAAAATAAACTTTAGAATAAGGATTTTATTAAAAATAAAATAAAAGGGATATTTTACATGATAACAGAGCCAATCCATCAAAAATGATGTAGCAGTTCTAATTGTGATTCCAAACAATTTTAGAGCTTCAAATGAAGCAAATACTAACAAAACTCAATGGAAAAATGGATAAATCTACATTATAACTGAAGACTTCAAAGTCCTTCTGTCAGTAATTGATAAGTAGAAAGAAAATTAGTAAAAATGTAGAAGACTTGAGCATTCTTATCAACTGACTTAACCAAATTGATATTTATGGATCACTATTCACAACAACAATTTTTACTAGGGTGCATAAAATATTCTCCAAAATAAGTCATATTTCTAGACCATTAAAAATCAATTTAAATGATTAAAACTATTCAAAATATGATCTCAGATCACAATGATATTTAATTATAAATCAGTAACAATAAACCTGAAAAATTAAAATAGTGGGAAATTAAGGAAGAATCCTTTTACAACCCATGTGTCAAAGAAGAAATCATAAGGATAATTAAAAAACATTTCAGATTAAACAATATCAAAACCACAGTATATCAGAATCTGCAGAATTAACTAAGCAGAATTACCTTTAAGGTTTTAAAGCTTATATTAGAAAAGAAGCAAGGTTTAAATTAATAATCTAAGCATACACTATAAGAAGTTAAGTAGAGCAAAGTAAACCCAAAGTTGAAGTAAGAAAATAATAGAAATAAAAGCAGAAATTGATTAAATACAAAACAGAAATAAAAAGAAAAATGAATGGAATCAAATATTGATTACTTAAAAAGATTAATATAATTGAAAAATCTCTAGCTACTCTGATTGAAAAGAAATAAAACACAGATTACCAGTATCAAAAATGAAAGAGGCAACATAATTAGAGATCTTACAGAATTGAAAAATGTTAAATATAAAATATTGAAACAATAGTATGCAAATACATTCAACAACTTAAATGAAATGGACATATTACTTAAAAGCACACAAGAATAAATTAAAAATCTGAATAGCCCCATATGTATTTACAAAATTGATTTTATAATTTGATATCTTCTGACAAAGATAACTTCACCCAAATAGCTTCACTGGTGAATTCTATTAAAAGTTTAAGGAATAAATGATATCTATCTTATGAAAACTCTCATAGAAGAGAAAAGAAGTGAACAATTTCCAACTTATTTTACAAGTCCAGCATAACCATGATACTAAAATCAAAGATATTAGAGAGAAAAAATACAACAGACCAATATTTTTTAGCACAGATACAAAAATCCCTAACAAAATAATAAATTTACCTCTAGCAAAGTATAACAAACACGTAATGATAAAGGAATCTCAGGAATAAGATGTTGATTTAATATTAAAAAACCAATCCATGTAATTCACCACATTAATAGAATAAGGACAAAAAGCTTACACAATAATCTCTCAAAAAATGCAGAAAAAGCTTTTTTTTTTTTTTAGATGGAGTTTCATTCTTATTGCCTAGGCTGGAGTGCAGTGGTATGATCTCAGCTCATGGCAACCTCTACCTCCCCGGTTCAAACGATTCTCCTTCCTCAGCCTCCTGAGTAGCTGGGATTACAGGTGTGTGCCACCATGCCCATAAAATTTTTTGTATTTTTAGTAGAGACGGGGTTTCACCATGTTGGCCAGACTGATCTGGAACTCCTGACCTCGGGTGATCCACACACCTCGGTCTCCCAAAGTGCTGGGATTACAAGGAAAAAGCATTTTACAAATTAAAATCCATTCATTATAATAAGTGTCAGTAAACTAAGAGTAAATAGCAACTTCTTCAATAAAGGGTATCTATTGAAACTCTACAGCAAACATCACATTTAATGGTAAAATATCTAACACTACCCTCATAAGATGAAAAGCTATTACTGCTCCTATTACTGTCATTCAGCATGTAATGAAGGGTCTAGTTAATGCAGAATGGCAGGAAGTAAGTGGGAGAATAGGCATATACATCAGAAAGGAAAAAATAAAACTCTTAATATCTTTATTTGCGGGTGACAAGATTGTGTTGTACATAATTCTAAGAAATTTCTAAGAAATATGCTAGAACGAGTTAGTGGATTTAGCAGTCATATGATAGAAGGTCAATATGAAAAATAAATCTTATGTACTACATTTATACATATAATTAGCCACAAGAAATTGAAAAGTGTGATGTAAAATTAACACCATTTACAATAGCATCAAAAAACATAAAAACTTTGAAATAAATGTAACTATATATGTACAAGATCTCTACATTGAAAACTAAAAAACAATTCTGAGAAAAATTTACTAGCTAAACAAATAGAGAACTATACCATATTAATTAATTTGAAGACTCAATATTTTAAGAGGCCAATTCTCTCCAGATTGATCTTTAGATTCAATAAAATCTTAATGAAAATTTTAGGAGAATCTCTTGTAGAAACCAACAAACTGATTCTAACTATCTATGGAAATGCAAAAGACCTAACATAGAAATGAAAAAATAACAAATTAGGGACTATCACATCTAATTTCCTGACAAAGCTACAGTAATTAAAATAGCATAATATTGCCATAAAGTTAGACAAATATATGAATGGAACAGAATGGAAAGTCCAAAATTGACACAATCTTGTCAAATCTATTGTTTTTTACAAAGGAGTCAACATGATTCAATGGATAAAGTCTTTTCATCCAGTACGACTGAAACAACTAGATACTCATATGAGAAAAAAAACTTGGACCCTATCTCAATCCGCACATAAAAAGTAATTTAATGTAAATTATAGACTTAAGCATAAAAGCTAAAGCTATAAAATTATGAAAATGGAAGTAGGAAAATATAGTGATCTTGTGGTAGGCAAAGATTTCTCACAAAGGATCCAGAAAGCAATAATCTCACACACAAAAATATACAAATTAAACTTCAAAATTCAAAATTTTGGTTTGCCAAAAGACATAACATATTGAATGAGCACCTGTATCCAGAATATACGAAGAACAATTTATACCTCAATAATAATCCTATAAATAATGGGCTAAATAATTTAACAGCATGTACAAAATAAAATATACAAATGCACAATAAGCTCACGAAAAGATGTCCAACATCATTAATTATCAGCAAATGCAAATTAAAGCCACAAAGGGATATTTCAAAATATTTAATAAAAAGGATATCCAAAATATCCAATAAAAAGACTGAGAAAATGAAAGGTGGGCAAGGATGCAGAGCTACTGGAATCCTTATATGTTGGTGGTAAAAGTATAAACTATACAATGAAGCTGGAAATGTTCCCAGCAGTTTCTCATAAAATTTAACATACTGCTATGTTTTGGATATGGCTTGCCCCCACCAAAACTCAGGTTGAAATTTGATCTCCAATGTGGTGGTGTTGGGAAGTAAGACTTAGTGGAAGGTATTTGGGTCATGGGAGGCAAATTTCTCATGAATGTCTTGGTGCTCTCTAGTGTTCTCTCTCTGGTAAGAGTGGATTTGATCCTTCAGGAATGGATTCCTTCCTGTGAGATTGAATTGTTAGAAAGCAAGGATGCCCCTCAGGTTTTGCCCCACTGCATGTGTCTGCTTCCCCTTTGACCTTCTGTCATGTTGTGACACAGCATAAAAGCCCTTGCCAGAAGCCAAGCAGATGCCAGTACCATGCCCCTTGAACTTACTAGCCATAGAACCATGAGCTAAATAAGCCTCTTTTCTTTATAAATGACCTAGTCTCAGTTATTCTGCTATAGCAACACAAAATAGACTAAGACACATCCCTACTCAATAGCATAGCTGACTCTTCTACACATTCACCCTCAGGAAATAAAAACGTATGCACATGAAAACTCTTATATTAGAATGCTCATAGCAGATTTATTGTTAACAGCCAAAAGCTGGAAATAACCAAAATGTCCATCAATAAAAGGACGGAAAAGCAAAATGCTTTTCATAAATTTATATTCATAAAATGGAATGTTATTTAGTAATAAAAACGTACAAACTACTGACATATATAAAATATGGATAAAACTCAAAAACATGAAAGTGATCAAAAGAAGCCAGACACAAAATGATACATACTAAATGATTATTTTTATATAAAGTTCTAGAGGAGACAAAACTTGTCTCTAATGAAAAAATTCAAAATAGTATTGCATGGTGAATGGGGCCTAGACTGGCTGGAAAGAGGCATAAAGGGACCTTTAGGGGTGATGAAAATGCTCTATATTATAATAGGGTATGTGTATGTACTTGACATCATTCACTGTACACTTAAGATTTATGCATCCTGGCCGGGCACGGTGGTTCATGCCTGTAATTCCAGCACTTCGGGAGGCTGAGGCCGGTGGATCACAAGGTCAGATCGAGACTATTCTGGTTAACATGGTAAAAACCCATCTCTACTAAGAATACAAAAAATTAGCCTGGCGTAGTGGCATGCACCTGGAGTCCCAGCTCCTCGGAAGGCTGAGGCAGGAGAGTCGCTTGAACCCGGGAGGCAGAGGTTTCGATGAGCCGAGATTGCACCACTGCACTATAGCCTGGGCAACAGAGCAAGACTCCATCTCAAAAGAAAAAAAAAAAAAGATTTATGCATCCCTATGTACGTAAATTATACTTCAATAATCTAATCCCACTAAAGTGTTTGAACACCTCTATGTACAAAGATCACATGGAAAATAGATGGACAAATAATATGAATGGCATACTTATTTTTAACTTCAGGTATGGTCATATGAGGATTAAACATTTAAGCAACTCACAATTCTGTAGCTCAAATGAATGCTGTACAGATTAAAGACATAGTACTTTTAGAAATTATTCTAAGAAATTTATTCATTCAACTTGGAAGATGTGAATCATCTTTCATTTCAAAAAATGTTTATTGAGCACCTACAATAGTCACTATACTAGGATGATAGATAATGTGCATTGAGCATCTAAAACATGCAGATGCTGTGCTAATTTCACTATAACATCATCTTACTGCAGCACAGTAGTTAAAAGCCAAGCAGATCTGGGTTTCGGTTCAGACTTTGTCACCCGCTATTTATATATAAATTCAGGGAAATGATTAAACTTCCATAAGTTTAAAATTCTCACTTGTAAAATGAGAATCATAGTAACCGTACCTATTTTGTTGTATATTTGCAGAGATTTAATAAAATAGGCAAAATAAAGACACGGTCCAAATCCTAAAAAGTCAAGTAGGATGCTGACAACAAATAACTTTATTATAGTGTGTTTAGAACACCACTGGTGCTATACAGAGAAGAGGAAGAGGAGGTAAGATAAATTTCTTAGAAAGATGCCTCAATGGAATATTGAAGAATAACAGAAGAATTTAAAAATACATGAACCACAGGCAAAGGAAACCTCATAAACATAATCTCAAAGCAAAATGTTAAAAGTCCTAATTGTTGGATGAAAAACACAAGGCAGATAAGGCAGGAGAGATTCAGAGGGTCCAAGTCTGATAGAAGGTTTTATATTACAAGAAGTTTGATCTTTATTCTGTAGGCTCTTAGGAGCCATTGAAGGGTTTGACATTTTAAAAACACAGGTGGCTCTATGGAAGTTGTATCTGAAAATGATAAGGTTGGTATCTGAGAGGGAAGTTAGGAGGCTGTTAGAAAATTTCAGGCAAGACATAAGGCTAGGGCAACTGTAGAGGCATGGAGATGGTAAAGTTCTGAGAAATTCGGAGGAAGCAAAATGGGCAAAGCAAGCTAAGTCATTGGCTGTGAGGGGTGAGGGAGATAACATGCAGTTTTGTTTCCTAAGTGACAATAGTCTCATAAGGATTGTAGCAGAAGGAACAGGTTTGATTTTGAGCATGTTACACTTGAGATACCTCTATGAATCCCAAGGGAATATGCATAGGCCTGGTGAATGTGCATGTAAAGCTCAGAAGAAAGTTGAAGAGTCATATGAATTGGGGAGCCATAGAGTATAAAGAAATAGATCTATTAAAATGACTGAGACTGCCTAAAAAGACAACCGAGTACACACCGGGATGAACCAAAGACATAACCCTGGGGTCACTAATTAAAGCAATTGGTAAATGAGGAACTTAGAAGGAAGGCAGAAAGAAATAGAAAAAAAAAAAAAAGTAAGGAAGGAAACAAAGAGAGAGTAACATCCCAGAAAAAAAAAACAGACTAGAAAATTGGTCTTTGAGTAGTGAAACGTGAGATGGGTATACTAGGTAGAGCAAAAGCCTGAAAGTTTCATGCTGTGTTCAGGAAAATATCTACATACTAAAAATGTAGTTTAAAGTGAATTAAGAGATTGGGACCAGTTAATGAGGTCTTTAAGTCAGTGCTAATAAGTTCAAGTTTTACTCTTAAGCATTGGGAAAGTATTGTAAGTCATTTGGGAGAAAAGTTACATATTCAATTGTTTATTTCAGAAGTCAAACTCTAATCCTTGTGTAAAAGAAAGAGTGGAGACAGAAGAGATGCTAGAAGAGCATTTGGGTGGCAGATGCAAAATATGGGAGTTGAAGGTGAGCGCCTGAATTAAAAGGATGGGAAGTCAAACTAGCAAGTTCTTTCCCCTGGGAGGGTAGGAAGAGCCATATGAAGTGAGGAGCCATTGGTGGGTGTGACTACCTTAAAGGAATCTGGTTTAGGGAAGTGAGAACTGAGACCCTCTATGTTCACGTGACTTACAGTCTGTAGACCACCTATGTCAATGTGACTTAGTTCTTTGTTTAGAAAAAACTTTTCCAGGGCAAAATAAGACTGTACAGCAAAAAATAATTCCCGATTGTTTCAGATAAATGTATCAAAAAATTTCTTCACCTGAGCAAACAGCCCACTTACCAAACAAAAGTTTACTTATCAAGACTTTCTGTAGGAGATTTTGTACAGTCTCAATTAGCTCAGATCTTGAAGGAACCACCTTTAATGACTTGATCCTAGTTTCCAATATTATGTAGATATTCTGCTTCTGACTTCCAATTCTGAGACATTGATAAGACTCTTAAACTGGTGTTCTTCCTTATTGTGACAAGTTCTAGTTAAATTTTGCTTCACAGATTCCTTGGTAATAATTGAGAAAGTTTATTAGAGAGAATATAATGAATGCATTGTGGGACATATTTGACTTGAAAGATCTGGAAGACATTGGCAGACAGTTAAAAATTTTGATCTAGGGCTAAAAAGAAGATGGATGTAAAGATGTACATGTGATAGAGCTTTCAAAAAATCACTATTGTTGGGGCTCAGAGAATGATACCCCAGAATATGGTGCATTGGCACACTGAGAGCTTTTGAATTAAAGGAAACCTGAAGGCCTCAGAGCTGCCTCAGAACCAAAACCTTTCTAACCTCTTGTTTTTCACCACACTCCCAACCCCACTCAATCCCCACCCCACTCCACTCCCCTCACGGCCCTACATCCACTTCCACCACCACCCATCCAAGTGCAGAGAAGAGCTCTCTCTGAAAGTTCCCTAATGTGACAAAGAAACTTCTTCCAAAATAAAATTCAATTGTCTTAAAACCTCCGCTCTAGGAATCTCATCAAATAACCAGGAAAAGACTAGCCACCAGAGAGAAGACTAAAAATCATTGCTACACCCAGGCAGACTTTTTATCTATACTGAGGGCAGCAACAAAAAATTACCTGGAAGACTTTATCTGGCATAATAAGACAGCCTTTGTTCACGGTGAAGTTCCACTCCTCACTTTTTTACAATTTATCACCTCACCCAGAGCTCAGAGGAACCTTATCCCAGGTCACTGTCTGTTTTCCTGTCCCGTTTAGATTCCAAAGAGAATAATTTATAAACTATTGTCTGCTCTTTGGGGCCCATTCAATTCTCAAAAAAAAGTCATTTACCACCCCTCAAAATTGCCTACATTTCCCCATTTCCCCTTCTCCTATGAAGAAGAATATTTAAAATTGTGACCCTCATTGGCTTGATAATCATTCTTCTGTGATTTTTCCCCCATGCACCTTAAGAAATTTGTATGCCTTTTCTCCCATTATAGTCAGTTCATTTCAGTGAACCTTCAAAGGGCAGAGGGAAGTTTTCCTTTCGTTCCTACATGATCATATCACTCAGATGGGCAAAACATGGATTCAGGCCAAAATGTTATAAACTAATAATGATTATATTTTTCTTTAATCTTCTCATCAAACTTCACAACCACCATTTCCCACTGTACATCCTCCACTTTATGAAGGTTTGTCATGCCAAACTCATCCTTGACTCAATGATTTAGCTGATGCTGCTTTTCCTGCCTTGAATAATTTTTTCCTCTTTTCCACAGTTTAAATTCCTCAGGGCTAGCAGCCCCCTTCTAGCTCTTGCAACTTTTTCAGAGGCTTCATTAATTCTCAGTGTTTGCCCCTTCTCTCTTCTCTGTTGCATTAACAGAGCTCCAATCCATCACACGTTTGTTTTGTATCCATGAGAATATTAAAATTGCCTTAAACAGAGTGATCAATACTTACTTTTTGTTATTGCTCCCAGTCCCTAGTTCATTTCAGAACTTGTAAGCCTTCAAAGTATATATTTAAATGTATTAATTTGAACTCAGGAAGGTTAAGAGGAAATTCACATGTCTTTCTTTGCAAAAGAAGATATGTTTAGCAATTACCTGGTTAATAATTATTAGTTTGAGAGATTAGGAGAGAATGAAAAGGATATCTGAAAACATATTTAAGCTAAAGATCTAAAAGATACAAATTTTTATTTTATTTATTTATTTATTTATTTATTTATTTTTTGAGACGGAGTCTCGCTCTGTCACCCAGGCTGGAGTGCAGTGGCCGGATCTGAAATTGTTATAGTAGGTAGCTAGTCAGACATAATAGGGCAGGAGAATGCCCTCCCAACCTCCAACCAGGAATGTCAGGCAACCATCAAGTGATGGTCAGATGGTTAACTGTCTCTCCAAAATGATAATTGATTGCAGCCAGTACCAGGGAAAGGCAGTCTTGCTACAGATAGGAAAAAGCTGAAACTGGTAATCAGTAGCTTCCAATAAGATCTGAGGAGTTGGGAGAGTAGGCTTAAGCATGCGCAGTAAGAGATACACAAAAAAAAATGGCAGAGTTTAACTGGTATATGACCTCCTAGGGACATTTGGCTGGTAAAGGAAGAAGGCCTCAAGTAAGCATGCATACAATTCCAGTAAACACACTGCACACACTCCCTCCCAAGTGCTAGCAGCCACTGCAGATGTAAACGGACAACCACAAGGAAAGAATCAGGAGTGAAGGGACATAAGACCCCAGAAGTTCACCAACATGTAAAGCCCCAAATCAAAAGATCAAAAGGCGCACTTGTCCTTCAAGTCACCTGCTTGGCCCTCTCCCAAGTGTAATTTCTTCCCTTTCTTTCCTGCTCTAAAACTTTTAAATAAATATTCAATTCTGCTCTAAAACTTGCCTCAGTTCCTCCTTCTGCTTTATGCCACTCCATTGACTTCTTTCTTCTGAGGAGGCAAGAATCGAGGTTGCTGCAGACCCATATGGTTTTGCCACTGATAACAAAATGTGGATTTTAAGTATTTTGCATCAAACATATATCTATGTATATAGAAGCATATATATACTTATGTGTATGTCTGGGAGGATATGTAGCCAAATGTTAACAGTGGTTATCTTATGTGTAATGAAGGTAGGAGAAAGGATTGCAGGCAACTTTTTCTTCCTTATTTTCATCTTATTTATTTAATTTATTCTAGAGCACACTGCTATTTGTTGGGTAATAAAACGTAGTTGAACAAAATTAAAAGTATCAGTGTTCACTGTAGAAGTCTTTACAAGGTGTGTTAGAAAGATGTGAGCACAATTATTCATCCTCAAAATAAAATAGTGAAAGAGAATGAAAGTGACAATGTAAGGGTAAAGGAAAACTTCCCTTCTGTCCTCTGCAGGTTTGCTGAAATGAACTGACAATAAACAAATTAGCAGAAGAAAAGGTATAAACACTTATTAATGTACATAGGGAAAAATGACAGAAGAGTGATTACCCAACAAACAAATGAGGCTCAGAATCTTTTTATTTTTTTATTTTTTTATTTTTATTATTATACTTTAAGTTCTAGGGTACATGTGCATAACGTGCAGGTTTGTTACATATGTATACTTGTGCCATGTTGGTGTGCTGCACCCATCAACTCGTCAGCACCCATCAATTCGTCATTTATATCAGGTATAACTCCCAATGGAATCCCTCCTCCCTCCCCCCTCCCCATGATAGGCCTCGGTGTGTGATGTTCCCCTTCCCGAGTCCAGGTGATCTCATTGTTCAGTTCTCACCTATGAGTGAGAACATGCGGTGTTTGGTTTTCTGTTCTTGTGATAGTTTGCTAAGAATGATGGTTTCCAGCTGCATCCATGTCCCTACAAAGGATGCAAACTCATCCTTTTTTATGGCTGCATAGTATTCCATGGTGTGTATGTGCCACATTTTCTTAATCCAGTCTGTCACTGATGGACATTTGGGTTGATTCCAAGTCTTTGCTATTGTGAATAGTGCCGCAATAAACATGCATGTGCATGTGTCTTTATAGCAGCATGATTTATAATCCTCTGGGTATATACCCAGTAGTGGGATGGCTGGGTCATATGGTACATCTAGTTCTAGATCCTTGAGGAATCACCATACTGTTTTCCATAATGGTTGAACTAGTTTACAATCCCACCAACAGAGTAAAAGTGTTCCTATTTCTCCACATCCTCTCCAGCACCTGTTGTTTCCTGACTTTTTAATGATTGCCATTCTAACTGGTGTGAGATGGTATCTCATTGTGGTTTTGATTTGCATTTCTCTGATGGCGAATGATGATGAGCATTTTTTCATGTGTCTGTTGGCTGTATGAATGTCTTCTTTTGAGAAATGTCTGTTCATATCCTTTGCCCACTTTTTGATGGGGTTGTTTTTTTCTTGTAAATTTGTTTGAGTTCTTTGTAGGTTCTGGATATCAGCCCTTTGTCAGATGAGTAGATTGCAAAAATTTTCTCCCACTCTGTAGGTTGCCTGTTCACTCTGATGGTAGTTTCTTTTGCTGTGCAGAAGCTCTTTAGTTTAATGAGATCCCATTTGTCAATTTTGGCTTTTCAGGACATAGGCATGGGCAAGGACTTCATGTCTAAAACACCAAAAGCAGAGGCTCAGAATCTTTTATACCCTTCTCTTTTAGTCAGGGTTCTCTAGAGGGACAGAACTAATAGATGCATATATGAAGATGGGTTTATTAAGGAGTACTGACTCACATGATCACAAGGTGAAGTCCCACACTAGTCCTTCTGCAAGCTGAGGAGAAAGGAAGCCAGTCTGAGTCCCAAAATCTCAAAAGTAGGGATGCCAACAGTGCAGCCTTCAGCCTATGGCCGAAGGCCCAAGAGCCCCTTGGCAAATCACTGGTACAAGTCTAAGAGTCCAAAAGCCAAAGAACTTAGAGTCTGATATTTGAGGGCAGGAAGCATCCAGCACAGGTGAAAGATGAAGGCAGAAAGACTCAGCAAGTCAAGTCCTTCTACGTTCTTCTGCCTGCTTTATTCTAGCTGTGCTGGCAACTGATTGGATGGTGCCCACCCAGACTGAGGGTAGGTCTGCCTCTCCCAGCCCACCATTGCAAATGTTAATCTCCTTTGGCCAACACCCTCACAGACTCACCCAGGAACAATACTTTGCATCCTTCGATCCAATCAAGTTGACACTCAGAAGAGAGGGAAATCAGAAAACTTAGAGAATTGTGAGGGGTAAAAATAATTTTTAGTAGAATTGAACGGGCCCAAAAAGCAGGCAATAGTTTGTAATATTCTCTTTGGACACTAAATGGGACAGATAATCAGACAATGGTTTGGGACAAAGTTTCTCTGAGCTGTGGAAGAGAGTATGACAAACTGCAGAAACGCAAAGGGTGGAACTTCACTGTGAACAAGGTTGTCTTATTTATTTATTTTTGAGACAGAGCCTTGCTCTTGTTGCCAAGGCTGGAGTGCAATGGTGTAATCTCGGCTCACTGCAACCTCCGCCTCCTGGGTTCAGGCGATCCTCCTGTCTAAGTCTCTCGAGTAGCTGGGATTACAGGTGCCCACCACCACACTTGCCTAATTTTTTATATCTTTAGTAGAGACGGGGTTTCACTATGTTGGCCAGGCTGGTCTCAACTCCTAATCTCCCAAAGTGCTGGGATTACAGGCGTGAGCCACCACACCTGGCCAAGGGTGTTTTATTATGCAGATAAAGTTTCCCAGGTAATTTTTGGTGCTGCCCTCAGAAGACTAGATGAACGGTCTGTCTGGGTGTGGTGATGAATTTTAGTCTTTTCTCTTTTCCAGCAGTTAATCTTTCCCAATCATTTGATGAAGTTCCTAAGGAGGGAGTTTTAAGATAATTGAATTTCTTTTGGAAGAAGTTTCCTCAGCCAGATAAAAGAACTTCCCAGAGAAAGCTCCTCCCTGTGCTTGGCAGGTGGTGAAAAACAAGAGAAAGTTAGAAAATTCTTGGTAGCTTTCTACCAAGGTAGCTTCTAAGGCCTTCAAAATTATTTTAATTCAAACTCTTTCAGCATGTCAAAACACCACACTTGGGGTATCATTCTCTGAGCTCCAACACAACTTTCCTTCTATGCCATCTTTCTTTGTCCCATCATCTAGATTTTTCTATAGGTGAAATGATAATGGGTGAGGCAAAACAATCAAGTCAGCTAAGATCAGACAAAATATGAGTTTGGCAGAGATGCCTATGAAGTATCACCAAAGAATCTAAACATTTTGAATCCTAAAAAGCTTTTTTTCATAAGCTATTCTCAGCCTATAAATTGTTGTCTTTTTGCCAGGAACTAGAGTCATAGAAAACTCTTCTCACCTCTTATCCTGAAACTCTGATCATATAAAAGCAGAGACTATGTAGACTTTAGACGGTACCTATCATAGGAAATGAGCAATTGCTTCAGGTATTTTGCAGAGAAAATTGAAGGAAATGATTAAGGTCTGCACACACAAAGAAAAGAACAAAGAGAGCACTATGGAAACATTTTGCAAAAATTCTACACAGTTTGAACTGAGAGCAACTACACAAAGAAACACTGAAAATATTTCTCAATTGGTGTTAAATCTATATAAATGCCAAGTCACTGTTCCAATGAAAAAAATCATAGCACAGGGACACGGTGCAACAAACTAAAAGGTTCAAAATGGAAGCCAGGAAAGTGAGCTGGTAACATTTTTCAGCAATCCTTAAAGATACTGGAAGTTAAAAATATAACATCCTGTATAGACATCCTAATTTGAGCTACTTATGATCTATGTTTAATTTGATGAATTATCTGATATAATTAATTTCCATGGTATGAGTTTAGTTGTTTCCCATTATTCCTTTTGTTATCTTGTAAAACAACAACTTCTTATACAGTTCCACACATATTTTTGGACTTCATAGACTCTAATTAGCACTCACAATAAAAATCCTATTGCATTACCCTCTACAGGTGCTACATGACATAGACATGAACTTACTGTTTTGATGAATACTGGATAGTTAGTTCTTTTCTCTGTCTCTAAACCAGAATTTTTACTGAAGTTATAAACCTAGGTGAAAATTATAATAATGAACTGAACCTATTGACTCTCCTTACATGCTGTATTGCACTGATACAAACCAGGAAATCATTTTTATTGAGGGTCTTAGAGATCAAATAAAACCAAGATCTGAGTTAAACTTAATAACTTCAGATTTACAATTTAATATATTTACTTATTATTTTACATTCTGCATTATCTAGTACCTAAAGTAGATCAGTAAGACAAAACTGGTTTTGGACCTGAGACTAATGTGCATAGGCTTCTCATTCCAGGCTTATCTTATCTTCCCTTCTATTTGGCTTATCGATCCAAATATGCATGTGTCAGAAGCCAACCTAAATAGCAATTATCAAATATAAACACACTAAGTATTGGACACACAGTTGAAATTTGGACTTTCGCCCTTGAATATAAATATTTCCCTCAATAATTTCTTTTCTCGCCCAATCTTTTTTTTATACTGAGTTCTTTTTCAAGGTAAAAAATTATTCTCTAACAAATAGAAAATATCTTGGACTAGCTTAATTCCAACGTAGTGTTTATAATCCTTTAGTTGCTTTAAGAAGCAAATCAATGCAGATATTTGCTTTGAAAAAAAAAATCTGGTGACAGAATATATTAGGCTAGCATCCTGCAGCTGAAAAAGTTCTACCATTTGCACAGCCCAATGATGTGGGAGAGCAAAATAATTATTCCAAAGCAGCCACATCAGATGACGTATTGGTTTATCTATTTTTGACTAATTTGACCATTAACATCACATAGAGTAAAATTAATGTGTACATAGAGAAGTTGTCATATTGGATACTCTTTCTATATTCCTTATAATCTATTTCTTTGTCTTTATGAATTTTTCTGAATTTCTTATTCTGATAACACAATTCTATGTACTTGTAAAAGTGTGCACCTAAAACCGTAAATAAAATAAAAAAGTAATTAGCAGAAAATTAGAAACATTTATACTGCTTTGTAAATGTTTACTCTCTGTTTCATGTCAGTCTAGTACGTCTCATGGCAAAATAATCCATAATTAAACTTTACTGCAATATAAATGTTTGCAAAATGAACTGTCTTAGTCAATCAGTGTTTAGAAAAAATTAATGAAATCCAATTCCTTTCTCTAATGAACTTCTTCATGCACTACTAGCTCAGGCATGTAGCTCTAAGTGAGGCTGAGCAGGTAATTTGGAGAAGCTCATGGGTAGCTAGAGCAGTCTTCCCACTCTGTTCTGGAATGACTTAAGAGTTCAAAACAGCATGTGAAATATTAGCTAAGGGGGAAATTCACACATTTGGTAACTTCTGGAAAAGTGCATATATCAAATGCCTGGTTTTAAAAGTGCATTATAGCATAAGATACCATATGCCAGTGAAAAATGAGGATTTAAAAATGCATTTCAGGAAATTTTGGAAGATCCATGTAAACATTTGGGTAAAACCCAAGGTTGATCAGCCTAGGCCCTCAACATTTCCATATTGGAAAAGTGTTAAACAATAAACTTTACATTACATCTGGCTCTGCTACTTACTAAATGTGTGACCTTAGGCAAGAATTTAATATTTCTATACCTCAGTTTCCATATCTCTAAAATTGAAGTAGCAATATATACTGTATTAGTCCATTCTTGCATTGCTATAAAGAAACACCTGAGACTGGGTAATTTATAAAGAAAAGAGGTTTAATTGGCTAATGGTTCTGCAGGCTTTATAGAAAGCATGATTCTGGCATCTGCTCTGATTCTGGGGAGGCACAAGGGGAGCAGGCTTTTTTCCTGGCAAGAGCAGGAGCAAAACAGAGCAAAGAGGGAGGCGCAACACACTTTTAAACAACCAGATTTTGTGAGAATTCACTCACCATCAGGAGAATAGCACCAAGGGGATGGTGCTAAACCATTCATGAGAAATCCACCCCCATGAGCCAATCTCCTCCTATCAGGCCCCACTGTCAACAATTGGGAGTACAATTGAAAATGAGATTTGGTGGAGACACAGATCCAAAGCATATTCCACACAATAAAATTTGTTATGGGAGATCAAACAACTATTGACACACAGAGGGACACAATCACACATGTACACATTCACAAACATATACTAAGTTTTTATAATAGATAAATTTATATATTTGATAATTGCTGGCATTTAAGGATCATGTTTGAATTCTAAGTTGTGGTCAGGTCTTTTAGGCTTTTCCTCTGTTCATCTTCTAGGACCAATATTTCAAAGTTTTCTTCTTCCCCTGTTGCTGATTATTTCTGAAAGCCTTTCCTCTTTACAGTTGCCACTACCCTGTCCATTTATTTGACTCCCTCCCTCATCAAGGTTGTGGGTAAAATGGCAAAAGTCATCTCTCTAAGTTCTCCCAAGTATCCTAGCTTTTTTATTCTTTACTGATTAATAGTTTGGAGGAAGTGGACTGAGAATAGCAAAGGGAGATGAAGTGGGAGAAATTGCAAAGTATAACATTCTGAAAGTTCATTTAGATGGCCATCTGTTAAAAGAGAGTAGTTTGCATTTCTGAAACCAATTAAACTAGAACCAGTGTTTGTCTAATATCATCCACCCCAAAGACAAACATACACACACACACATGCAAACACACACACACAGCGAGAGTGTGTGTGAGAGACAGCGAGAATGCATGTGCGAGAGAGAGACAGAGAGACGCATATGCTTAATTTCAGTTATCTCCTAAAGCTGGCATTTTTAGCCCAAAATATTCAGGGAGTCTTTTGACTTGGATTACATCTTTATTTTTACAAACCTCTAGGTGAAACTTAACATTTCTTGTATTTATTTGCATAGTAGTAATATCAGTATTTATGCCTTTGTCACTTTATAATTGTTGCAAATATTATTTAATGCTCATTGCTACTTAAGAATTAAAGTAGCTACTAAACCTACTATAGATCTTATTATTTAATGTTTCAATAGCAACTGTGTATATTGACATGGTTTGAATGTTTTGTTCCTTCCAAAACTCATGTTGAAACATGACTTCCAATGTTGGAAATAGGCCTAGTGAGATGTGTCTGGATCATGGGAGCAGATCCCTTATGAATGTCATGGTGCTGTCCTTGACATAGTGAGTGAGTTTTCCATCTGAGTTTATGCAAGATCTGGTTGTTTAATAGAGTGTGGCACTTCTTCCCTCTCTCACTTGCTCCTGTCTCTCTCTCTTTCTCACCACGTGAGATGCCAGGTTCCCCTTTGCCTTCTGCCAAGATTGAAAGCTTTCTGAGGCCTTACCAGAGGCCAAGCAGATGCTGGCATCATACTTCCTATACAGCCTGCAGAACTGTAAGCCAATTAAACTCCTTTCCTTTATAAATATGCACCTCAGATATTTATTTATAGATATGCAAAAATGGACTAACATGTATATTATAAATTGGGGGGTTTTGATGGCTGAATTCCCATATAATTGGCTTACTTTGTAATTTATGCAATTTACTTTGTGCATATAAAATATTACTAGCCATTTAGTTTTTCTTTTGTTTAAATACTCCATTATTTTGCATACTTGGGTTTCATTCCATTTAGATATGCTATATTGATGATAGACAGTAATCGTTCCACCTACATTTCATAATGATACTGAAACACCTCTTTAACAAGGGAGTTTGAAGCTAAGGATGACAAGAACAATGAATAAGAAGATGACTTCTTTCAAGCCCTATCGTTTAATTGTGAGGAACTGTTTTTCTAAGGAAAAAAGTGTCATACACAAATCTGTACAATAATGAAACAAGCTGCAATTGGCTTCTAAAGCATAACAGGCCAAGTATATAATATATACCCTGAACACAAAGGCACAGCTCACAGAGTTTGCTAATGGAACTTCTCACTCATGGAGGCATGCTGCTATATTATTAACAAGAATCGCCATGAAGAGAGTCATGCAGCCATCTTGGCAGGACTTGCCCAACTGTGTGCTTAGGTGTTGCTTCCAAAATCGCTTCCAAATCACACAAATAGAATAATTTCTCCTTGTGTTGAGCACATTATAACAGCTGCATGCTGTCACCATGATTTTTACAAACAAATATCTAAGCTTTTTCAAAAAGCAGAGCATCCCAAAATGATGATTTCCTATTATGTTGCAAAATTGCTTAGAAGCATTATTATTATTCTTTATGTCTGAACTGGGAAGCTTGCTAGGTAAGCTTAGAAAGAGTTCATTTGCACAGCTACTGAAGCAAGATGAAAATGTACTGCTTTTCTCTTAAAGAGCTTGCTAATGTAAGATCAACATTATATGCCATTTACAGAATCCAGGAATCTTTACTTATAGAGAACCCTTTACCTGTGGAACCCATACTCATCTAAATATTATTACAACCTACTCCAGATTTGATCCAAAACTGGGGTGTTAATGGAAAAAAAAAAGGCAACAATCATAGTTTTCTTACTGAGAATTGCTTAGAATACCCACAGCTCCAGACCCCATGCCAAGTGAAAAGCTAAACAAAAAAATCTCAATTTCTGGGATAGTAATTATCTTCCGTCTTCTATAGTGAATAGTATACTTCAAATTCATGAAAATTTAGAATCAGCTTAGAAATGTTTAGGATAATCTAAGATAAAGAAAGTATACTTTCAGATTGTGTAATTAAGAATTAACTTCACCCAACAAGAGGTCTGCCCTTGGCCTTCAGTTGCTGGGAAGTAATCTCTAGGCCCCTAGAATATCCTGCCTAATAAGAGTTTGTCAAAGAATGTAACTGTGATTTTTTAATAGGGGCTTTGAGTCATGCTACATCAGTTTTGACTTCTAGAGTAACCAGATTAAAGGCATTAGTCTGACTTCAGGAGGTACTGGAGACAAAATATCAGCAGCAGAAACAGTATTGGCTGATCCCCAATAAAAATTCTGGACATCAACAGCTTGGATGAGCTTCTTGTGGTTGGCTCTTGTTATACATCATGACCAGGAGGAGGTGCTGCTCTGCATGACTTCATGGGGAGAGGACAGGCGAGGAGAACCTCCATGTTTAGATCCCTCCCAGACTCTGACGTATGTATCATTTCCTTTGATTAATTTTAATATGTATCCTTTCTCTGTATACTCTTTGCCAGTATAACAGCTTTCAGTAATTTCTGTGAGTCCTTTTAGCAAATTATCAAAACTATTACTGAGTATAACAGTTTTCAGCAATTTCTGTGAGTAAATTTTGTAGCAAATTATCAAACCTAAGGGTAATTATGGGAATCCTCACATTTGTAGCCAGCCCATCTGAAGTAAGGGTGGTCCTGGGAAGCTGGAGTGTTCCGCTGGTGTCTGAAATGAAGGCAGCCTTGTGGGAAGTGTTCCTTCTTACTGTATAGTTTGTCTAGCTCTGGGTAGGGATTAGGAAGGACTCTGCACAAATTTAGAATTTTATATACTTGTAACATTTGGCTTATTAGAGCAATATCCTTGTAACTCCAACTTAAAATAAGCAATTGAGTTGACTTTTAACATCTTACCAAGTTTATTAGTATTGCTAACTTTAACACATTAGTTTTATAAAAGTCACTTAAATAGTAGGAAGGTTTTAAGTGATCTCTGTTATTCAGCATTTCCAGCTTGGCCATGAGGCAGATGTTGGAGGATAAGTTAGAGAATAAAAAATATACTTTGAAAACTTGGGCAGAAAAGAGTGAAAAAGAAAAAATAAAATTCTGACTTTAGTATTGCTCTAATATTTATCAGTAAGTCAAGGAAAAGATGAATGGGGCTGAATACAAAAATAAGAGTGACAGAAGAAGGATATAAGGCTGTAGTAATCCCAACACTCAGGGAAGGAGTCGGGCACGAGAGAAGAGGAGGGACATATGGGGAAAAGGAAGCAGCAAAGGAGGATGGAATAATAAAATAGCAATAATAGATTTAATTTAAATTTATTGAGCATTTATTAAATACTAGGAAACCTCACTTACTCTCAACAACAATGGGAAGATGTTATTATTTCTAGTGTTCAGAGGAAGAAACTAGGAGGAAAGCAGGAGAACAGGTATTTTTTTAAAAATCATTAAAAGTGACAGTCAAGATTTGAACCCAGGTCTTTTAATTCCAAATTCACAACTTGTTCCAAAATACTTGGCCAGCTTTAACTTCAATACTTTGAAAATTTATTCCTAAGAGTATGTGAGAATTCTTTATTAGCTGAAATGTGCATTGAGCATATTTGTGTAGTCAAATATCTTAATTTTTTAAAAAAATTTGTGGGTACATAGTATTTGTATGTTTATGGGGTACATAAGACGGTTTGATACCGATACGCAGTGTGAAATAAGCACATCATGGAGAGTGGGGTGCTCACTCCCTCAAACATTTATCCTTTGAGTTACAAACAATCCAATTACACTCTAAGTTATTTTAAAATGAACTATTAAGTGACTATTGCCTATTGTCACCCTCTTGTACTACCAAATATCAGGTCTTGGTTATTCTTGCTAATTAGATTTTTTGTACCCGCTAACTTTCATATGGTAGCTCTAACAGAAGAAAAACATAGCAGCAGGCAGGAACTATAGTACCAGCTCAGATTCCATCAATTTTCCCTTTACCTGTGATGTTTTCCACATTCTGGCACAAATGTCACAAGTCAATAACCATACAAAGTTGTATAATTGCCATTTATTAAATTAGTGCCTCCTTTTATAAGCTAACATCTGTAGGCAAAATAGGAATTGTGTAAGTTGGACTATATACAAGTTGGTACACTTTGGGTCATTTCCAGGAAAGGCTTTCCTGGGCTAAATGGATATTTTCCCTTAGAACGGGACCACGGGGTCTGAAAACTGAATCTAGTGTAGTATTGTTAACTACTAGGAGAAAATTGGATACCAGTTCATTGAGTGGGTCCCAAGAGTTCATAAAGAATTTCTAAAATATCAACGATATATACCTGTGACTTGACTAATTGCATATGTTTACCTTCCCTTTCAAAATCCAACTGAAACATAAACAAAAGTTAGAGAAGAGAGGCCACTCAGAAGGGCAAACATTTTGTGAAATTTCTGGAAAAAAATTGGCAACAGTAAGAGAGGAGTCAATATCTAAAACACACTCACTTACACACATGCACATATACCTAAAACAGGCTGAGAGGACTACCACAAAGATCCAGGCATGTATTCTACACGTCCCCAGGAAACTCCAAGGCTGGAGTCCAGCGGAAGTCATCTAAGAGCAGGGGTTGTCCAAATGCAAATGATCAAGGTAATTAATTAGAAGACTGTAGAACTGCTGGACCACTCTATCTCACTCCTGATAGTGTCCCACACATGGGTCATTTCCCCTGAGGCCAAAAATAGGAGGCTCCTGTCTGAAGGATCATTAGCTTTGTGATGCGAGAGGTATGTGCTCCTTATTGGAGTGTTAGAGCTACAAGAAAGGAAACAGAGTAGAGTTCAAGGTTATTCTAGACCCCTGCAAGGGAGTAATAAAAAAAGGCAGCAAAATCTACTTCCAAGAGTGTAATACATTCAAAAGTAAAATAAATCTACTTGGAGAACAAACTCCAACTAATGGAGCAAACTTGTGTCTGTCCCTACAAGCTTCACTTGAATCAATCTGAGAGAAGGTCTCAGTCTTTATCGTATTCCCAAAATGAATAATAGTGTTCACTATTTCACAGTAGACTAAGAAAACATATATTATACATTACATAGGAATAACTTAATCACATATTATATTTAACTGTCCTTCCCTCCACTTACTTTCTCTCTTTTCCAGCTGCGAGAATATCAATTTTTTCTCTTCCTCTTTATTATGTCTGTGCTGACAAGGTTCTTGCTAATTTTTACATAGTCTTCTTGCTTTCTGTGTAAGTAATCATGCTAATTTAACATGCTTTAGTTCAGGCAACCAAGCACACATGATGTTCTTAAATTCTCATAATCCCATAATTAACTCTTTACCTGCAAATCCTCTTACAATATTTATTGTCCTATATATTATTTAACATAACCATTTTCCTTCAGATCACTACTATTAAACTTATACTGTTCCCTAAGTATTTTCGTTATTTATTTTCCTATGAAATAAATCTACAATTGCCTTCCCAACAATGGTGTCTCCTCTTAAACATTTTCCATTACCACACAAGCTACTTTTTTTTCAAATACTTTTAATCATGTATTCTATATCTTGCAAGACTCTTGTACAAAAGAAAATGTCATACAGATTGGATTCCCTATATGACAAGAACAAAATAAGACTTTAGGTTTATATGATTAACCCCTGTGAATCTTCTCTCCCTACAGTTCAGTTGACACATACTCAGTCCTAAGATGACTCCCATCTAATTAGTCATGCAGTTCTACATTAAGAAAAAAGACATTTGAAGGATTTTCCATAATTCCAAAAAAGTAGCCTACATGGCATCCATTGTAATGAATAAATAAACAATACTTATATGGCTTAATCTAATTAGAACTTTTCAGAATGGCAGTTGGGAAAGTTAATTTCTTTGGGAGGTCAAATGGCATCTTCAATGGCTTGAAATTTCCAGACCAGCCTCTGCAATTCCACCATCCTGATGGAAGTGTGCAACTTAATTTATTTGTCTTGGCTAATTAAATTCTACCTGTGACAGTAAGTGCCACTACTGCTTGTCTATAAATTAGAAATGTTAATTATATGAGAATATTCAATGTTACCATGCTTGGGAAGTCGATTACTACAGCCATGTTTTTGAAAGCATGGGCCAAAGTCACTTTGAACTGACAAGTTCCAACTATTCTTCTGGAATATCAATGAATCTTGAATGTCCAGATCCAAAGCATTTTTTATCCCCCAGCTGAGCTCTTGATATATTAGCCATAATTTTCTCATATTATACATCATTTTGAAAGACATGTAAGGCACAGAACATCAAAAATACAGGTCAAAATGCAGGTGTACATAAAATTATGAGCAGAAAACATAAATTTAAATTGATACCACCACTAAGAAAAAATAGAACAAATATGGAAAGGCCATAGAGATATGTTCACAATTTACAGACAATTCTAAGGCTGCCATCTTAGAATGAAAAGGAGATCCTCTAAGTTTTTCTAATAGACATTGTTGGTTTCTACTCAGGAGTGGTATTTTTCTCCCTTATTAACAAAACCCTATTTTATTCATGTAACTATGTAGATTAAGAGTAATTCTTGGTTGGGTGCGGTGGCTCACTCCTGTAGTCCCAGCACTTTGGGAGGCCAAGGCGGGTGGATTACGAGGCCAGGAGATTGAGACCATCTTGGCTAACAGGGTGAAACCCTGTCTCTACTAAAAATACAAAAATTAGCCAGGTGTGGTGGCACGTGCCTGTAGTCCCAGCTACTCGGGAGGCTGAGGCAGGAGAATCACTTGAACCCAGGAGGCGGAGGTTGCAGTCAGCGGAGATTGCGCCACTGCACTCCAGCCTGGCGACAGAGTTAGATCCCGTATCAAAAACAAACAAACAAACAAACAAACAAACAAACAAACCAACAAAGGTAATTCTCATTAATCTAAGTCAGTCATGGGGGTATTGGCTAAATGTTTATGTGTCCCAAAATGTATATGTTGAAGCCTAGCATTATGGTCTTTGGAGGTATAGCCTTGGGAAGATGCTTAGGTTATGAGGGCAGAGTCCCCATTAACAGGATTAATGCTCTTATTAGAAGAGGCAAGAAAGCTTGACCCTGCCCTCTGCTTTCTGCCATTTGAAGACACAAGAAGAAGATGGCCATCTGTAAACCAGGAAGAATATCCTCACTAGACACCAAGTCTGCCAGAACCTTGATCTTGAACTTCCCAGGCTCCAGAACTGTAAGGAATAAATTTCTGTTGTTTAATCCATCCAGTCTATGATATTTGATATAGCAGCCTGAAATGACTAAGACACATGGTAAACTCATTTCATCTGCTAGTAGTTATTATGCTAGAGGTTGCCAGGTGAGGATCTGACCTGGTCCTGGCCAATGAGATGGTAAGGGATACTTTGCAAAGTTGGGGGTGGAAGGATGGGGTCCACTGGAAGATGTTTCTTTGAAACTAACAAGAATACACTGAAAAAGCTTGTCATTTTTTATTCTTCTATATGTTATTGGCTAAGGATTTGACTCCTGATAATACTGTAGCAGTTATACAACCATAACTGAGGCTAGCTTGAAAACAAGCTTGGCACTGAAGGTGGCAGAGCTGAAAAAAATGGGAAGTCATAAATGTCATGAATGCCATTGAGCTGCTGAATTAATCATACTCTAGGTCAAACTATCTCCTAACATCTGGTTAACTGAGATTATACATGTATTGTTCCTCTATTAATTGGAGGTGGTGTTGCAGGTAGCATTCATTGTCTATGAGGAAGAAATAGCAGTTCTTTGGGAGAAACAAAGTTTCTCTAGTAATTAATGGAAAATTTTCTTAAAATCATTTTCATGTACAATTTCATAGGAAAAGCAATAAGAATTGGGATGTACCATCCCTCAAACAATATTCTTGTAGCAAATATAAAAATAGACATCACAAGAATTTTTTTTCATTAGACTTTTAAGTTCAGGGGTACATGTGCAGGTTTGTTATACAGGTAAATTGTGTATCATGGGGGTTTGGGATACAGATTATTTGATAAGCATAGTATCCAATAGGTAGTTTTTGATCCTCACTCTCCTCGTGCCCTCCACCCTCAAGTAGGTCCCAATGTCTATTGTTCTCTTCTTTGTGTCCATGTGTACTCTATGTTTAGCTCCCACTTAGAAGTGAGAACATGTGGCATTGGGTTTTCTGTTCCTGAGCTAGTTTGCTTAGGATAATGGCCTCCAACTCCATCCATGTTGCTGCAAAGGACATGATCTCATTCTTTTTTATGACTGTATAGTATTCCACGGTGCATATGTACCACTTTTCTTTATCCACTCTACCACTGATGGACATTTAGGTTCATTCCATATCTTTGGTATTGTGAATAGTATTGCAATGAATATACATAAGTATGTGTATTTATGATAGAATGATTTATATTCCTTTGGGTATATACCCAATAATGGGATTGTTGGGTCAAATGGTGGTTCTGTTTTTAGTTCTTTGAGAAATTGCCAAACTGATTTCCACAGTGGCTGAACTAATTTACATTTCCACCAGCAGTGTATAAGCATCCCTTCTTCTCTGCAGCCTTACTACCATCTGTTTGTCTTTTGACTTTGTAATAATGATGATTCTCATTGGTGTGAGATGGTATCTTACTGTGGTTTTGATTTGCAATACTCTAATGATTAGTGATGTTGAGCATTTTTGCATATGTTTGTTTGTTACTTGTATGTCTTCTTTTGAAAAGTGTTAAGGTCTTTTGCCCACTTTTTAATAGGATTGTTTGTTCTTTGCTTATTTGTTTAAGTTCCTTGTAGATTCTGGATATTAGATTTCTGTCAGATGCATAATTTGCATGTATCTTCTCCCATTCTGTTAAGTTGTCTATTTACTCTATTGATAGTTCTTTTGCTGTCCAGAAGCTCTTTAGTTTAATTAGAGACCATTTCCCAATTTTTGTTTTTGTTGCAATTGCTTTTGGTGTCTTTGTCATGAAATCTTTGCCAGGGCTTACATCCAGAATGGTATTTTCTAGATTGTCTTCCAGGGTTTTTTTTAGTTTTGAGTTTTACATTTAAGTCTTTCATAAGAATTTTATGAGGACATAGCACCAAAAAGCAACTCAAAGAGAGCTAACTGTCAAGGGTAACTGGATAAAGTCTGCAGTTTTTTGCTGGTCTGAATTTATTTCAAAATAAATTCTAGTCTATCTAGAAGACTTTTCCCCAAAGAATGCATCAGAGGTTAAAATACTAATAGTAGATACTCTGGGAAAAATAAAAAGGAAGGGGAAGTGTAGCAGGAAGGGTATGGATAAAAAAAAAAAAAAGGAGAAAGAATACAGAATGGTTAAATAAGTTTAAGAAATGCTGGGATAGCAATGTTAAACAATTTCTCAAAGGTTCTTAGTATGCTAATATGCATTAAGAATGCCCAAGAGGAGTACAGAGTATATAGCATTTCCTACATTAATCTGACCAGGGAGCCCTTTATCATATAGCATATAAGAGAAATGACATTCTACATATTCTTCTATAGAGATCACAACAAGGGAAACTCTGAGTAATTAATACACTGAATATCTTCAAAATTACCACAGGTATCATGGCTCCACACCAGGCTTTTGACAAATGTAGCGAGCCATGCCAGGGTCGCGTTTCCCATGTCCCTTCTCAAGTGCTATCTGAGGGAGGCCTTCTGTAATTCAGACATTATTTACGTACAGAGTGCTGTTGATATCCATTTTATGGAAAAGGAGAAGCCTGCTGGAAACTCTGCTGGAGTTGATCATCCCACCTACTCATGGCCCTGGGCCTGGAAGACTGGCAGCAAAAGAAATCAATCAATGTTTATTACTTCTTACCCACCGTTTTACCTCCAGGGATCAATGTTTGCTCAGATTTTACTAAGGAGCAACTCGCGGTTCTGTAATTTTCTCTTCTGCAGCAAGAATAGAAGTAGTGCTACTTTATTTGTTAATATCATCTAGCAGATGAATGTTGCAAACTGGAAAATATATTCTGAAAGAAACTTCCAACAAACTATTACCATATCATTAAATGGAAAAAAAGCCTAACTAAGTAACATACTAGGAAAGAAGAAAAAAAAAAAACAATTAAAAACTTATCTTTAAAATCCTAGACAAATCTGAAAATGAAATAAAAGCCTTAAATAGTCAAGCAGATAATTTAATCTAGAATACTAACATGATTCCCTTTGTATCCCACTTAGCCTTACCCTCCTTTAATGTGAGTTGATTAAAAAAGCAATCTATTATTAAATTGAGACTAGAGAGAGATTAGTTACTATGAAAATATTATAAACATGATGTTTATAGAGAGCTACAATTCCTTATCCATTTTCTTAGAAGGCTCTTCTTTCATGAATTCATCCAAGAAAAAATTAATCTGTTGTTTTCCCTCCTCAGTTCCCCACCAAATTCTAACCTAGCTCATAGGTCAGGATTGTTTCAATTGATAAATGTTGATAAAGCACATACTTAGTACATTCCAGATGCTGGAAGTGCAAAGATGAAGAAGACATGGTCCTTGATCTTAACAAGCTCAGAGCCTGCTAGAGACTGATGGGTACTTAACTATTTACAATCATAATGAAAACAGACAGTGGAAAATACATATTAGTAATTATTGATCTATAGCAATTGACCCAGAAGAGTTGGTTCTCATAATATATGTAACATTCACTTTGAGTAATGAAGCTAATAGTTAGACATTGCATCTACAGAACACTGAGCCAACTAGACAATTTGATCATTTGCATCAAGAAACTGTTCAAATTCAATGATTTTGATGCTCTGTCATGTGTAATCACATTTGTCAATCAAAATAATATTCAATCTGACAAATAAACATTGTGTACTATATTTAAACCATGTGTTCTGGGAGTGGGGGTGGAATTGTAAGAGAAGATAAAGGAAGGAAGAAAGAATACAAAGTGAAAGAAGTGTCTGGGGATTGAGAAACTTCTAAAAACAGAGGGAGAGATTAACGTGTAAGTAGTTAATTTTAATAGAAGACCAAATCAAAGGGACAAAGAACACAGTAGTATGGGAACAGAACAGAAAACAAGATGGGGGAGGGGATATTGGGAAAGTTGTATAGGGTAAGTAGCATTTTGACTAAGCACTGAAAAAAGAGTATGATTTTATTACACATTAAACAGGAGAAATCTATCCATCTTCCAGCTTTACGCTTTAATCTTATATTCCTAAAACTCACCTTTGCCATTATTCTTGGAAGTCATCATTCTTGTTCCACTGACTAGGTCTTAAATTTACGGCACTTAGGTACTTAGAAGGTTATCAGGAAATAACTTGCTTTTAATACCAACTTTTTCCGGTTATAATGGGATATGGGGAAAATCCACTTGTCATGAGGATTATTTGACTCCAAATTTGTGTCAGTTCATAGAGGCTTAGATCACAAACTCATTCTAGGTAGCTTGAAAAATAGAATACATATATCAAATATTATAGCTAAGAAGTACACAAGCTATCATATAAACCAAATATCTTGAATTTAGAAAAGTGAAAACAGAAGCCTAAAGAAGTCAAGGGAATTGCTGAAGGTCACGTTGAAACTTTTGTAGCAAATGACACTCGAAATTGGGACCATATTTGAGCAAGCTGTTTTCTCTCCATCACACCCACCTTCCTTGATTTACTTGGATTTTCCACTGGTTAAAAAATTTCCAGTCGCCGAACCACCTGGCTCTGTGAGAAGAGCTTCGTTTGGGTGCCTTTACTGACACTCTCTATCTGGGAATTATTGTTAATGTGATAAAGCAAGAGCTCATGTCTTTCACTGGAAACTTTCCACATAAATCCCAAAATGGTTTTTAACGGTACCCTTGTTGTCTTCTTTCAACCACAACTTATGTATATTTTCCTGTCAAAAGGAATATGCTTTATGCACAAATTAGCATCTGTCTTGTTCATGCTGAATCTGTGTAATCAGTGTACTAATGAAAGAAATGACTCATAATCTTTGCCTTGTGTTTTTTTCAATTTGATAAATTAAAAAGCAATGCCAAATTGCCGTTATGAAGATACAGCTGAGAAGTATGTTTAACTGCTGCAGCATCATATAGTCTTTATGGGAAGAAAAGCCGCATCTGCTTCTTCTGTTAGCTTGTTTGAGGAATGATTATACTCATGAGAGAAACACTAGTTCATGAATTCATGCAATTTTATGAACCAAACCAAACCAAACAAAAAACCAATCAGCATGTCCTTGAAAAGAAATGATTTTTAGTTTCTCCAGTCTGTGTTTTACTCTTTGAAGAGTGGGCCAGATGATCCTAATTTCAAACTATTTAGTCCATTTTCTGCTTAATTAATATGCTTAAATATTAACAGTATCCCAAGGGCTTTCTACAGAGAAGTTGCAATATTGTATCATTGGATTCCTCTGTTTAGGTTTATAATTCTCATTTAATTTTACCATGCAATAAAAACATTTATGCCCTGACATATTAAAGTACAGTATTGATGTGGAGAAAATTCAGAGAGATGACTTTGTAACTGTGAATAGTATTATAATTGCTTCCATAAATATTATGTCATTTTTATTGCTAGGGATATATCTGTAGTCCAGTGAGAGAAGGTAGATGAGCCTCTGGTAGAAAGTATACGAAGCCAAAAAGGCACATGAACAGGCCAGAAAGATACATAAAGTTTGAAAACATAAACACTAAACAAGTCAGAGTGTTAAAGAAATAGCAAGCGCACTTCTGAATTACATTTAAAAAATCTAAATAAGTCTTATTCTTCCTTGCTCTAATATACTATACAAGATTCAGAATTTAAGATACATATTCAAATGGAATTACAGTTTGCTATTTAAATGAGTGAATTGTGATTGTGAAAAATAACTTATTGCAATTTTAGGTAATAAAGAGTATAATATCCCTATCAAAGAAGTTGGAGTTCTACTCTACTCAAAGTATAGCAGGAAAGGCAAAGACCTTTATAGAAGAATGCCAGCGAAGAAAGTTTAAAGGAATAAAATTGGAAATGGTGCAACTAGCAGTATAATAACTGATGAAGTCAAGGATGCTGAAACTTTAGGTATCAATTGTTGGAGAACAAGATACTACACAGTCTTAAAGTACTACCCCACATATTGTGTATAAAAGGAGAATACTGACTTCTATAATAGGGAGATTTGAGAACATCATCTTAACCAAATGTTTGCCAGCTAAGACTGTATATAATTCATTTAAGTGTCATTCTTAGCTTTCAAAACAAGGCTTTCCAGGATATGTAAAACAGAAAAGAAGGGCATCAGCTCTGACCTGCTGCCCAGTATACATCAGAGAAAGTAAAAGAAAAAAATATCAAAGAAAGAAATAAAGAAGTAAAAGAAGAAGGAGAATGAGGAGGAGGAGGAGCAGGAGGAGGCGGAGGAGGAAAGCAAGGATAGAGATCAATCAGGCTTACCTGGCCCTATGGAAAATGGAATTTGGACAAAACAACTATGAGATTTAGCCTCTTTTATATACTTGTATATTTGGAGAAATACATTGAGAGTCTTTAACTGATTTGCTTCATGAAGGCCACAGAAGAACATTGAGATGGACTGAATCTTCACTATATCCTAAGAGCTATATAAAAATATTTGCATATAACTTTAGAATGATTCTATATAAAGAAATTATAAATATTAAACTATACCTTGAAATGAATTTCTACATCCTCTTCTCTAGCTCACTAACAAAGTGATTTGGTCTACTCAGGCTAGAACAGATTTTTTTTCCTTGCCTTATTAGCTTCTGCTCTTCAGCTTCCCATTGTCTTACACTTGCAAGTAACCCTGGACTGTTAACAGTCACTTCCTTGTTCGAACTATCTATGATTACACTTGCTTCAAGATCACTTTAACCTGCTGCTAGTTACTTACTACTGGGGAATGGCTTCTCTTCTGATATGTGTCATTCTAAAGCTCTCTGTTTCTCCATCATGTTCATGGCTAGATGCCTCACGTGTAGCTCATGCAATGGATCTGGAGGGAATAGCCAGTCCTTTTGACTGGAAGAGTAATTGAGATCAAGTCTAGGCTGACGATTTACCTCTTCCTTAAGAATGGATTCCATCACACTCCACATATACCTCTATTAAATATCTTTTCCAGCTGTCTCTTTCATCTTTAACATGATCATCATCCTCACCAGGACAACCCAGACAGCCTAAGTGGATTCCAGAACTTGGCAGATTCTGAGTCTGTGTGATAATAAGAAACAAACATGAGGCCAATACTTAAAATGCAACTTGCAATCTGGGCATAAGACATTCAAAAAGGTAGAGGCAAGGAAACAAGGCAGGAATAGTCCACACTTGTAAATAATGGAATTTGCAAAATAATGAGAATTGTTATTTCAGTGTTTCTGAAAAGCCATTTCAACTAAAATTTTTACTTTATCCTAATTGATTTGTTCAATAACATCTTATTGAACAAAATATTTTAACAAACAGTGTGTCAATTGAATAAAAACTCAGCTTTTTTTGCCATGGGTAAAAGGTGTGAGTTTTCATATTCTATTATTTTAGCTGGAATTTGAGACAATAAAGTCTATCTGATTAAAAGGAGAAAAGTAAAAGCAGCTGCCCTCCATTGAGGGTTTACAGTATGCAAAGCACCACACTAATATTTTAATATATTATCTCACTTTGTCTTACAATTATATATGTGGTAACAGTAACTACTCTCACTATATAGATGTGGAAATGGGGCATTAAAAGATTAAGTAAAATGTCCATGATGATAAACTTCTTAAGGAACACATCTAAGCTTTACACCTGGGCTGCCTGATTCCAAAGGGCATGTTGTTAATTATAAGCTATACAAAAGCTAGAAATGGGGAGTTCAGAAAACTGGCTTCCACCTAAAGTAAATGTCCACATTTAGGCGCTGTAGCTCTTTCATAGCACGAGGCACTTGGATATTCTTAGGTGAACCTGAGGTGCTCTCCATTTGCCATACATCTCCCTTTACAGTCAACTCACTGGTTGAGGCAAACTGTCCAACGTGAATGGTATCTTTCCATCCAGTCCAGCATGTTGCCAAGAACACTATGGGATACTGGCTAAACTGGAGGAAACTGAACTATGCAGTTAATTCCTCAGTCTGTGGACTTTCAGATAAAATGTGTTTGCCCAGAGAGCTCTGTGTTCTGTCGCTTGTTTGTTCATGCTGGAATCGGGGTGGGTGCCCTACAATGCATGCTGCAAAACAGCAGATGATGCTGTGCTGGTCACTATGGAAACCAGACTTCTGAGAGAAAAGAATCCACTCTTGGCACTGCTACATGAGTACACTTTCAACAATTAACTATCTTTCCATTGTAGAGGTCTGATTTCCCAACATTTCTTGAAGAAACCCAGTTTTAAACCTCAATTGTCCAGCGTGTGCTTAATGTGCAGTTTTAAAGCATGTTTGGTGTATTTTTAACTGCTTATATAGCAGAATAATGGATACCTAAAGATGTCTATCTCGTAATTCTAGAACCATCTAGATGGATGTGTAGATATCTATATATCTATATGGATGTATAGATATATCTGTGATACAGAATATGCTATTGTGTTCCCAAGCTATTGGGGAGCATTTTACAATTCATAATAGAAAGTCAGGAAGACTCATGTTAGAAATTAGTATATCCCAAAGTATTAAAATTAAGCTAATATTAAATTTTTCTGTTATCCAATAAACAATTTTTGAGTGCCCATCACATTTAAGACTCTGCCATATGTGTGATGGAGTATAAACATATGTTTCTTCTATTTCTCGAGGAATTGATAATTCCTCAAAAAATAATAATCTACAACAGGATACACACACACGCACGCACATCTATATTACAAGGTAGAAGGTGGTAAGAGAGATATAAAAATACAGATAAAGAGCGACAATGGCAAAGAGAGGCTACAATGCATGAACAACTATACTGGCTACATGTAGCCATATTTCAAGGACCATTTCTAATCCTCACTCTACAGATATATACAATATATTCCCTATTTTAAGATTAAGAAAATCAGACTCAGAAAAGTGAATTATTCAAGGCCTATTGGCTAAGTTTTGATGCTGACAAATTGCTTATGGAAAAACAACAGCAACAAAGGCTTGTTTTGTTTTGATAACCCCAGGTCTGAGGTATGTACCTGGTACTAATTCTCAGTGTTTTACATCCTTATAAAAAATGTATGAAGTAAGTTGTTCTTGTTATTTTATTCTCATGTTCCAAGTGAGGAAACAGAGGCATAGAGAGGTTAAGTATCCTCCCCATAGCCACACACCTGGTGAGTGGAAGGGCTGTGAGTTAAACCCAGGCATCCTGACTCTAGAGTCCATTGCTTAACCAGTATTCACACAAATGCTTCTCTAGCAATTGCTCTCTCAATGAATACTGAAGGTTTTCTTATAAACCTGTTTTAAACTGAAGCTTAATACACTGCCTGATAGGAAACCATAGAACTTGTCATTTTTATAGATGTGAATTAATATGATTCTATTTTCTTTGGGGAGTGTTCAAACAGAAAATAATCTTTAGTGAAGTAGTAAAGAATAATTTTTATATTTGTGACAAGCACCTGAGGCTGGGTGTGCCTCCTGCTGTAACTTCAGTGGAAAGATCTCATGGCTTAAGCCATTTATTCTAAAGTTCCTGAGGGTTAGAGAACTCTCTCATTAATTTTCTTGGTGTTGTATAAATATTACATGAAACTGGTTGCATGCTTTAATTATAACCTATTAAACAAAGCCATTTTCCATGTGCTTCTTCCTCTTTTCATTTGGCTCTTACATTCCTCTGAATTGCCCTCCAAACACATCTCCAGAGAATTGGACAGTTGACTAAATGACAGAATATGTGAAGAAAAATTTGAAGAGAGAAATTCTCCAGGTGTCTATTTCTCCACTACAGAGCAGTATTATTTTCATCTGTTTGCATTTCCCAGCCTTGTTAGGTGTCACAGTGTTTTTGGCAAAGTAATAATAGAATTTTTCTGGAGGAACTGGGGGAAAGGAACACATACAGCAATTTGTGATGAGCTGTTTTTCAGTGAAGTGTGACAATGGCTTAGCCCTGACTTTTTGTAAGCCCAGACTCATATTGGGGATTTGGCATGAGGTCTTTTCTTAGAATGGGTAGAAATTCAAATATTTTGTTCTCAGCTTAATCTAAAGTTTTGTGCTGGAAGCTGTGAGTCTTACTTTCAACTTCTCATTTGCTATGAATAATAAAATGGAGATGGTAAGCCACTACGTTTGGGTAGAATGAGAACAGGTGCATAATCACCTATGGGCTAGCCTCTTGGCACCCATATTCTTATCTAATCCTCCAGTAATCTCAATTTGTAGGTAAGGAAATTTAAACTCACAGCAATTCAGAAATTTGCCCAAGTTCACACTGGCAGTGATCAAAGTCCCATCAATCTGATTTATCTTCAAATGCAAACACATTCAAAAGCTATACAAAAATATTATCTTTCTTTATATCACTATACTATAAGTTTTTTTCTATTAAAAAGTTGTTTTTAATATAAATCACTGTCCCCTATGTGATCCATCATTGACAGAAATATTGTTGTATGGCTCATGGCTTTTACCTGTGTGAGGAAGAATTGTTGGTAAACTGCTAAATACATCAAGTTGCAGAGATACACTTAGCAGTTATCTTTGTAGTACCACATGAAAAGTAATTTAAGAATACTACAAAGAAGAAATTGTGTTACCTGTGCTCATGCATCGGGGTTCATGTCAGAAACATGAGACCACAGGCAAAAGGTAACAAGACAAATTGCCACTGGCAATTAGGGATAGACTGTCTGGGTTCGTACTGATTCAGGCATTTGGGTAGAAGTAGACCTGGAGATTGACAGTTCCCAGAATCTGCAACATAGTGGAGGGTGAGGGGAGGGGAGCAAGGCTGAATCACAGGGATGCAGCAGGCCCTGCCACAGAAACGCAGCGTATTTTCTCTAGGTTCCACCATCCCACCCACCCACCCACCCACACACACACACACAAAAAAGAAAATTAAAAAAAAAATTTTAAAGTGCCATCTTCCTGAGGACTGTCACAATTTATATTCTAAGTAGTTCATAGGTCTGCCTATTTTACTAAATTCTAATAAACCTTAGAAAATTACTTTCTTATTAAAGAATTATTTTTCCAGAATTCTTATCAAGCTAATACTAAATTTAAAAAGTAACAGTGACATATTTCTCTGATGAATTAAGAAATTAACTGGTGCTGGGCCTGGTGGGGTAATCCTGTAACGGCAACTACTCCAGTGGCTGAGGCTGGAGGATCGTTGAGCCTGAGAGTTCTAGGCTAGCCTGGGCAACATAGCAAGACACCATCTCTATTTTTTAAAGAAGGAAAAAAAACTAATTCACTAGTCTGAGATCTCAAAGACTTGAGCAAGCAAGATATCAAAAAATAACTAAACAAACAAATCTTGATAATATTGATAACCAGCCTATCACTACAGACCAAAGTAAAGTTGAGGCTGCTAGGACTATCATTTGTGCTTTAGAAGTTTTCTGAAAATAAGAAAGGAAGGAAAAAAAATCAGGATTCATTATAACATTTCTACTTAGCTTTGGAAGCACCGAGAGTACTAAAGGCATCTTCTTAAAAACGCAGATTTTAAGGCATATCCTCAAAGATTCTGATTTCAACAGGCCTAGGTTTGAGGCCAGGGATCTATATTTTTAACAAGATCCCAGGTGATTCTGAGACAGGCAGTTTTCAGAGCACATGTTGAGGAATGTTGGCCCCCACCCTCAACTCTCGCTATACATTGAATCAACTGGGGAGCTTTTAAAATCTCAAATGGCCAAGAGCCACCAATGAAGGGATTTGCAAAGTGTTGAGAAAGTTGTGAACATTAAATGCATTTTGAAACCTTATGAGAGGATTTTGAAGCATTGGGAATCTTGAAATGGATTCTACAACACTTAGATTTCAGTTATTAGAGAGGTGTGTTAAACATAAATTTTAGACAACCAGATATTATGACATGCTCTACTTTTTATTTTACTAAAACAAGAAACAGAGTAAACTCCACAGACTATTCTTGAAAAAGATAATAAAGTCAGGTTTTATGAGAAGTTCCTCACTAAAATACAAAATAAATAATAAATAAATGTTACTGCTTTCCCAGTAGTCTCTTTGTACAATTAAGATGAAATTTTTTATTGTTGTTTTTGAGTTATGTGTACCTGAGTTTGGAACCGTGAAAAGGTTTTAATTGTGAGAGTACTTATGCCTCTTTTTTAGTATTACAATTGGTGATTTGTTTACTTAATTACTTTAGCGACTTATATTGAGAACACTTAACTCTTCAAGGTTCAAACCTACTTCATTAAGAGTCATCTTTTAGATAATCCATAAAACATTGACAAGTAATTTTTACAAATTATAAAAATTGGTTCTACCACTATCAGTTGTTCCAAAGGCTAATGACAGGTTTATCATTTCTCTCCAAGTTTCATTAGGCCGATATTGTCAGAAAGGTATTTACCATCAGTGATACGTTTACAAAATCAATAGTGGTAATGAGGAACTGCTTTCTTTTGGAAATGGAAGTAAAATATGGCTGTCATTTTATTTGTCATATGCCTTGAATCAGTGATCTGGGTCTTTCTGAACTAGCCAGCTATGTTATTGGTCATCCACAGGCAGACAGAGAATTTGGTAAATGATAGCAAGCTACGTAGATTAAGGTGATGGACAAGTAGGTAAGAATTTCAGGATGCTTCTAGAAAACAATAAAGTCAATGACCACAGGATAGCAAAAGGGTTAGTTGAAGTAGGACATGTTGAGTGGTAAAAAATAAAATTTTGGCAGCCACATGTCACTTTATCTTTATTTTCAAAAATAAATTTAAAGATAGAGCATTTGAATATGTAGGACAGTGAATCCACTAAAAGGATTTGGAATTGAAACTAGTTATTCCTATATTTAATTGCTCCATAAAGCCCCAAATGTTTCTGGCTTGACTTTGATTTGCACTAATCTAAGTCCCTCTAGTTTTGCTCACTGAATTTAAGATCATGATTTATTAAATAAAAACCTGGTAACTTAAAGGAAATGATAAATCTCAACTGGGTAAGCATTTACCTACATATTTATAAGCTCAAAACAGAAAGCATGTATTTTCATATTCAGTGATTTCAAATCACTTTCTCATTAAAAAGCAAAAACAAAACAAAAAATGTTGCACTTAGAGGGAATTGTCTTGATTGGTTTGGAGCCTTATTGTATCTGAGTCCTCTAGAATGCAAGGTAGGAAGTTTATCTTTTTACAGCTTTCTTATTGCTGTTCTAAGATTTACTACCTCATAGTAGGCACTCAATAATTACTTGCTGAATGGATGAATGTTTATCTACAGATAAACAGACTCTAATGACAAGATTTACTATATTTTAACAATATACTGCCTTTTCTGTCAAAAAGGGGAAATATATATATATATATCTCAAGTGAAAAGAAAGACAGATTGCAAACTAAGAAAAAAGTATGTGTAGAAAGGCCCTGATAGAAAAAAATTTAAAGATCTGCACAGAAGAAAAAGGAAAAATCACAGTTTATATAATAGTTTAGTTATTAATAGTCATAACAACATAAACACTACACATTGATCTAATCAAAATTACAATATGACAATTAGAAGAATGAGCAATCGAGAAAGATATTTGTTTGTGGTGCAGAGATATCATTTTTCATCTTCAGTGATAGCAAAGCAATCAATAAAGCCTAAAACTGAAAGTTCAAGAAGTAGTAACGTAAGCATGAAATTTAAAACGTGAAAATTAGTCTCAAAATAATCAGCTAGAAGAAACAAAAGTAGTTGGCTGTGAGGAGTGGAGACTAGATGGACTGCTGGTTTTCTGTTTCTTTGTTTGTTTGATAATAAAAGTTCCAGAAGCTCTTCAGAAAGCTAGGATTACAAGGGTGGGGACCTCATGATGGGATTAACACTTTTATAAAAAGAGACACCAAAGAGCGCTATCTCTCCTATTTCCTCTTCCTCCCACTGCCTCTTTCTCTCCCTTTCTCTCTGTCTGTCTGCCATGTGAGGACACGGGCAAGAGATAGAAATCTGTAAAACAGGAAAAGAGCCTCACCAGAACGTGACCATCCAGGCATCCTGATCTCAGACTTCCAGCTTTCAGAACTGTGAGAAAATAAGTTGCTGTTTTGAAGCCACTCAGACTATGGTAGTTTTTATAGCAGCCTGAGGTGACTACGACATCCATTTACTAGGACACTCTAAATTTTCTAGGACTCAACCACGGTATTTCAGATGATATCTTTACTATATCTATTACAAATCTGTAAATCCTGAAATGAACTTGTTTTGAAACAATGGACCTGTTGTAGATTTCCCAGTATCTCTCTAAGGGTGGTGTCTTACTCTGATAGATGAACTAATAGTAGCTATCTTTCTAAATTGACTCTGCTCATGGACATACCTCATTTTTCAGTTTATGGTGAGAAAGTAAATTGTTTATTAAAAACAATCAAAGTTAATTGCAAACATTTTTGCAAAACTCAATAGAATTTTTTTACATTGTTTTCATGTACAGGAACAATATTATAATCCAGTTATATATTGGAAATTTTCATTGCTGTATTTTCAAACAATTTTACACTCAAAAATACTCAGAGATCCTGTTTTTAAGTAAACACATGGATATTTCAGTTTAACATGCATATTTAATTTCAAGCAGTATGTCAGTAGGAATGTGTCATGACTGGTGCCTCAGCATTGATGAAAACATTTATCTTGGTATTATCAGCGGAACTGGTGAGGGAACCTAGGGAGCTGATCTGAGTTAATGTTTATGAGCAGAAATGTGTTAAAAGGAGAGGGAAGAATTTCCAAAGGAAACTGGGGAAAATGGATTTGTCCCCTGGACTGGCCCAGAGTATTTTGCTGGAGAGAGAAACCGGAAGCAGAGGTTGACAAAATAGTTTCCTGAGGTTTATGGAAGTTGAGAGGAGCAAGCTGTACTGCTTTGATGCCCAATGACAAAACATAACCGACAGAGAGGGCATTTTCCCAATTCAGTGCTCCCTGTTCCCATTCACACCACAAGCCTCCTATTTCAAGCACCTGTGGCCCTCTGCCTGAGGCCCATTTCTTGCTGCAGAAACATGCTCTGAGTATTGGAGTGTCAACACCACCAGGGGCTGCCTTCAACCAGTAAGAGATGAAAGTTGGTAATAAATCTTCTAGCCTCCTTGAAACTCAATTGTGACAATTTGAGGTATGTTCTCTGGGGTCCCACAGTCCCACATCAGGATTGAGCCGCAGCCACCCACAGTGGCAACCTGCCCTTTAGTACATTCTCTTGGCTTCCTTTTTATCTGTTTCACTTCATACACTACCCTTCCCTATCAATGCCTCCTAGGATCCCCTCTCAAAAAACTACTCAGTCTATGGGAAACAGTCAAATCCTAATCTATGGGACTTAAACTCACCAGCTATAATTCATGCTACACTCAACCTCCAGAAAGACCCTTTTGAAACAAAAAATTGCACACATGATCTGTCCCTAACCTACCTGCTTCCCCTCACGTGGCCATCAGTCATTACTCTCTAGTCACATCGGTTTCTTTTCTGTTTCTCAGACAGCATCATGTCTTCTTTAGGGTAAATTATAAGAGGTATCCTTGAAAAGTTCACTATTGTGTGTAATGTAAAAGTGCGACTAAGTGGTAAAATGTTGGAGGTAAATTGCTATGGTTTGAGTGTGTCCCCAAAGAGCATATGTTGGAAACTTAATTCCCAATGCAACAGGATTGTGAAGTGGAGCCTGATGAGAAGTGATTAAACCATGATGGATCTGTCCTCATAAATGGATTATAGCTGTTGTCATGGGAGTGGGCTTGTTATTATAAAAGGACAAGTTTGACCCCCTTTTCTCTTCTGCCTTTTGTCATGGGATGACACAGCAAGAAGGTCCTCAACAGATGCCAGCCCTTTAATCTTGAACTTCCCAGACTCATGAGCCATAACAAATAAATTTCTGTTCATTATAAATTAGTCAGTGTTGTTCTGTTATAGCAGCACAAAATGAACTAAGGCACCAAAAAAGACCATTCCTCTTTAAACCCAGGACCTGATTAATTGTGAGAAAGACAGAAGCATTTGATGGTTGGACATTAACATTTCAGCTTTCCACTGATGGAGCTGATGAGAGGAGGAGCTTGACCCAGTGGCAAAATGGGTTCTCTGTGGCTTCATCTTTAATTGAAAAATTTACCAGCTGAGTCACAGCCAAAGATGGGCAACAGCAGTCTATTCCCCAATCCCCAGAGGCTGAGCTGAAACCTGAAATTTTCTCTAAAACCACAGACAATTCAGACTTCCAGCAGGTAGGTTGGCTCCAGAAATTACAATAGAAGGGCTGAGCTATACACATTCCTTCTCCCAAATTATTCAGTCAGGTGACTTCTCTACACTTAGAAGCAGTGAAAGGAGTGGGAAAGAACCTTCTAGTGCAGCACTTTGGCTTTCTGTCCTGAAGAGGGGAATGAACAATCCTTTATATCTGGAAAACATGGGCTGGGTGCAATGGCTAACACCTGTAACCCCAGAACTATGGGGGACTGAGGCGGGCAGATCGCTGAGGTCAGGAGTTAGAGACCAGCCTGGCCAGGATGGTGAAACCTTGTCTCTACTAAAAATAGAAAAATTAGCCAGGTATGGGGATGGGTGCCTGTAATCCCAACTACCCAAGAGGCTGAGGCAGGAGAATCACTTGAACCCAGGAGGTGGAGGTTGCAGTGAGCAGAGATAGAGCCGCTGCACTCCAGCCTGGGCAACAGAGCAAGACTCCATCTCAAAAAAGAAAGGAAAGAAAGGAAGGAAGGGAAGAAGGAGGAAGGGAGGAAGGGAAGAAGGGAGGAAGGGAACACAAGACAAGGGAGGGTTTCTTTTTCCTAAAATGTAGGATGCTGCTTACTATGTACACATGATACTTTTGGTGAGACTCAGTAGGAAAAATCTCAGATTTCATGCTAAAAATAACTATAATATTTACCAGTTAATTTGTTCTTATGGCTTTTTTTAGACTGTTAGGTGTTGTAGTCTGAGTGTGTCCCCAAAATTCATGTATTGTAATTTAATCACTAATGTGATAGTATTGAGAAGTGGGACATTTAGGAGGTGATTAAGTCATGAGAACAGAAAAAGAGACTGAAGGGAGTGTCTTAATCCATTTTCCCCTTTTACCTTCCTGTCCTTTCTGCCATGTGAGGACACAGCATTTGTTCTCTCCAGAGGGCACAGCCACAAGGCACCATCAGAGGCAGACAGCATCCCTTACCGGGCACTGAATCTTCTGGCACTTTGATCTTGGACTTCCCAGCCTCCAGACCTATGAGAAATACATTTCTATTATTTATAAATTACCTAGTCTAAGATAATTTGTTATAGTATCAGGAACTAAGACAAGATTTGTTGTCTCCTGCCATCAAGCTTTATTAAGGTATAATTGGCAAGAAAAATTGTATATATTTAGGATGCACAACACAATGTTTTGATATGCCTATACACTGTGAAATGACTACCACAATCAAGCTAATTAGCATATCCATCACCTCCCATAATTATCATTTTTTGGTGATGAGAATGTTTAAGATCCACTCTGTTAGCAAATTTCAAGTATACAAGATTATTAACTGTAATAACCAAGCTGTACGTTAGATAAGCAGAACTTACTCTTGCATAACTGAAACTTTGTACCTGTTGACTAATATCTTCCCATTTTTTCCACTCCTCGACCCCAGGAACTCACCATTCTTTTCTCTGCTTTTATGAGATTTACATAGAGCTTTTTGTAGTTCCCCCCCCCCCCCCCCCCGCCCAAATTAGCTATTAAAAATGCAGAACCAAATCTGTGGTTCACTTCTACTAAAGCAGATAGGAAAATAGGGTAGGTATGCTGAGTAGTAACTGTAGCACTGGATCTTATTTTTCCTACTTTAATTTCTACCTCTGATACATACAGTTTTAACTTATTTCATTCTTATAGAAGTGTAGGTATTTTAGGTATTTTTGTGTGTACCTCATATTCATTTCTGAAAAGTCTGGTTATAAGAAGCATTTTCTTTCTTTTTTTTTTTTTTTTGAGATGGAGTCTCGCTCTGTCGCCCAGGCTGGAGTGCAGTGGCACGATCTCGGCTCACTACAAGCTCCGCCTCCCGGTTTCACGCCATTCTCCTGCCTCAGCCTCCCGAGTAGCTGGGACTACAGGCGCCCGCCATCTCGCCCGGCTAGTTTTTTGTATTTTTAGTAGAGACGGGGTTTCACCATGTAGACCAGGATGGTCTCAATCTCCTGACCTCGTGATCCACCCGTCTCGGCCTCCCAAAGTGCTGGGATTACAGGCTTGAGCCACCGCGCCCGGCCTCTTTCTTTCTTTTTTTTTTTTTTTTTGAGACGGAGTCTCACTCTGTTGCCCAGGCTGGAGTGAAGTGGCATGATCTCGGCCCACTGCAAACTCTGCTTCTGGGTTCACGCCATTCTCCTGCCTCAGCCTCCAGAGTAGCTGGGACTACAGGCACCTGCCACCACTCCGGGCTAATTTTTTGTGTTTTTAGTAGAGACGGGGTTTCACCGTGTTAGCCAGGATGGTCTTGATCTCCTGACCTCGTGATCCACCCTCCTCGGCCTCCCAAAGTGCTGGGATTACAAGCATGAGCCACCGTGCCCAGCCATAAGAAGTATTTTTTAAATTAATACTAAAATTATAATTTTAGCAGGTTCATAATATCCATTCATTTTACTAGGTTTCTAAACCATTTCTGTATTATCTATTTCTTAGGTTGTTTCCCATGTTTCACTGATATATGTAAAACTGCAATCTTCTTTATGTAGATAGTTTTTTTTTTTTTCTTTAGCATTATGTCTCTAAGAATAATTTCTGTGTTGGATAACTGGAGTCAACGAATACTAGAAGTTTTCTGGCTTTTATATATTTTTCCACATTGCTGTCATAAAACTTGTAACAAATTATTACTACCAGTCATGGATCGTGTTACCATTTTCAACAAAACTTTTCCAGCCTCAGGTATAAATGTTAAAAATGTTTGCTAGTTTAATAAGTAAAAAATGATAATTGTTTTTGGCTAACATATTATTACTCCAAAATTTTGCTGATTAATTGTATTTCCCATTATATAAAATGAATGTTAACACATTGACTTATATATTTGCTTTAAAAATTGTGGGTTTTTAATACAATTTATTTTTTTCTCCTAGTATTCCTTATATGTCAAAATGTATTAAAAGTTCATTCTTTAGAATTGAAACCTAATTAGTTATATTTTGGCAGGTTTCCAATTACACACACACACATATGTTTATTCCAATTACACACACACACACACACACTTTTAACCCAATCTTCTTAAAGTTTGTTTCCTTAGAGAGTCTCACTCTGTCACCCCAGCTAGAGTGTAGTGGTGCCATCATAGCTCACTGCTCACTGTAAGTTCAAACTTCTGAGCTGAAGTGAGCCTCCTGCTTCAGCCTCCCTAGTAACTGGGACTACAGGTAAGAGCCACCATGCTCAGCCTTTTTTTTTTTTTTTTTTTTTTTTTAAGTGGAGACAGGGTCTTGCTTGTTGCCCAGGCTGGTCTCAGACTCCTGGCCTCAAGCAATCCTTTGCCTTGGCCTCACAAAGTCCTGGGTTTACAGGCATGATCCACCATGCCTGGCCTAAAGTTTATCTTGACGTATGGCATAAAGTTTAGGGGGATTATCTTACCTATTTTGACTAATTAGAGATGTTTGATAGAAAAAAAAATAGAATTTTTCTATGTTTATTTTTTCTTTATTTTATTTTCCATTATGGCCTAGGCTTTTGAATATTTACTAAATATTAGGCAGACATTTCAAATTATATGTAAAGTATTAAAAGATGGTAAGTTGTCGAAGGAAAAATGATTAAAGATGTGTAATATTATTGCAAGAGATCAGTTGAAAATATTTTACTGAATGCTGTACTTATTTTTACCATGGCTTAGTACTATGAGCCACATTCTATCAACTTCACATCTACTCATTTGGAGTAGTGACGCTGGTTTCTGCAGTCAGGAAGTTTATAGTGTAGAATATTCACTTAAATCTGTGAATCACATGTTATAATGTGTATGCCTGCACTACTGGGCAAAGGAAACTCATACTCAGCTGCTTTGTGTTTTTCTAGGGTGAAACAAAACAAAATAAAACAAAAGGCAAGGAAATAAAACGCATTTTTTTCTGGATCTATTTTAATTGTTTTCAGCTCCAGTGGAAAAACAAAATTCTTTGATATCAACTATAACATAAGACATGACTTCTTATTTTAGGAGTTCTGTTGGTAGTGGAACCAAATATTATAGAATGATAATATAATGTCAGTGTCAACTGGAGAACTGAGAAGGAACAAGGCAGGGGGGGATCAAGTAAAAGGTGTGAATGTCCTGAAAGACTTTTGTAAAGGAAACTCTCAACAGTTGCCACATCAAACCATTGGTGTTTGGGACAGGGAATTTATCCACTTACAAAATGGAGTTTATGTTTATACAAATGAGAGAATACCTTTCCCTGTGACCTATCAACAGTTTTAATTTCATAATTAGGCTTTTGATTAACAGTTTTGAATAATAATTTATAACCAAGAGTAATGTGGCCATACCACCAAGTCTCATTCGTTTGCTCAAAATTAATAATTTTTTTAAATTATGGTAATCATCTCAGTGTTTTTGTATATCAAATCATCACTTTGTAAGCCTTAAATATATACATTTTTATTTGTTAATTATACCTCAGTAAAGTTGAAAAAATATTTTCTGCTAGGTAATCTTGGAAATACCAACTGCATCTATTCTACGGATGCATTTTTTTTTTTTTTTTTTTTTTTTTACTTTCTTGAGATCGTTTTGTATTCTTATTAATTTGTGAGGCCATTTTATACATTTAGTAAGTTATCGTTTACATGTCATTATTATTACAAGTACTTCTTTTTGTTTGCCTTTTACATTTTTGTGATTCTATTACTGTTTACAGATTTGTCAAAGCATAATTAATGTATAGTAAGTTGAACATTTTTTTTTTTATTATACTTTAAGTTCTAGGGTACATGTGCATAACGTGGAGGTTTGTTACATATGTATACTTGTGCCATGTTGGTGTGCTGCCCCCATCAACTCGTCAGCACCCATCAACTCGTCATTTACATCAGGTATAACTCCCAATGTAATCCCTCCCCCCTCCAACCTCCCTGATAGGCCCCGGTGTGTGATGTTCCCCTTCCAGAGTCCAGGTGATGTCATTGCTCAGTTCCCACCTATGAGTGAGAACATGCGGTGTTTGGTTTTCTGTTCTTGCAATAGTTTGCTGAGAATGATGGTTTCCAGCTGCATCCATGTCCCTACAAAGGACACAAACTCATCCTTTTTGATGGCTGCATAGTATTCCATGGTGTATATGTGCCACATTTTCTTAATCCAGTCTGTCACTGATGGACATTTGGGTTGATTCCAAGTCTTTGCTATTGTGAATCGTGCCACAATAAACATACGTGTGCATGTGTCTTTATAGCAGCATGATTTATAATCCTTTGGGTATATACCCAGTAGTGGGATGGCTGGGTCATATGGTACTTCTAGTTCTAGATCCTTGAGGAATCGCCATACTGTTTTCCATAATGGTTGAACTAGTTTACAATCCCACCAACAGTGTAAAAGTGTTCCCATTTCTCCACATCCTCTCCAGCACCTGTTGTTTCCTGACTTTTTAATGATTGCCATTCTAACTGGTGTGAGATGGTATCTCATTGTGGTTTTGATTTGCATTTCTCTGATGGCCAGTGATGATGAGCATTTTTCATGTGTCTGTTGGCTGTATGAATGTCTTCTTTTGAGAAATGTCTGTTCATATCCTTTGCCCACTTTTTGATGGGGTTGTTTGTTTCTTTCTTGTAAATTTGTTTGAGTTCTCTGTAGGTTCTGGATATTAGCCCTTTGTCAGATGAGTAGATTGCAAAAGTTTTCTCCGATTCTGTAGGTTGCCTGTTCACTCTGATGGTAGTTTCTTTTGCTGTGCAGAAGCTCTTTAGTTTAATTAGATCCCATTTGTCAATTTTGGCTTTTGTTGCCGTTGCTTTTGGTGTTTTAGACATGAAGTCCTTGCCCATGCCTATATCCTGAATGGTATTCCCTAGGTTTTCTTCTGGGGTTTTTATGGTGTTAGGTCTAACATTTAAGTCTCTAATCCATCTTGAATTAATTTTCGTATAAGGAGTAAAGAAAGGATCCAGTTTCAGCTTTCTACTTATGGCTAGCCAATTTTCCCAGCACCATTTATTAAATAGGGAATCCTTTCCCCATTTCTTGTTTTTGTCAGGTTTGTCAAAGATGAGATGGCTGTAGATGTGTGGTATTATTTCTGAGGACTCTGTTCTGTTCCATTGGTCTATATCTCTGTTTTGGTACCAGTACCATGCTGTTTTGGTTACTGTAGCCTTGTAGTACAGTTTGAAGTCAGGTAGCGTGATGCCTCCAGCTTTGTCCTTTTGACTTAGGATTGTCTTGGCAATACGGGCTCTTTTTTGGTTCCATATGAACTTTAAAGCAGTTTTTTCCAATTCGGTGAAGAAACTCATTGGTAGCTTGATGGGGATGGCATTGAATCTATAAATCACCTTGGGCAGTATGGCCATTTTCACGATATTGATTCTTCCTATCCATGAGCATTGTATGTTCTTCCATTTGTTTGTGTCCTCTTTGATTTCACTGAGCAGTGGTTTGTAGTTCTCCTTGAAGAGGTCCTTTACATCCCTTGTAAGTTAGATTCCTAGGTATTTTATTCTCTTTGAAGCAATTGTGAATGGAAGTTCATTCCTGATTTGGCTCTCTGCTTGTCTGTTACTGGTGTATAAGAATGCTTGTGATTTTTGCACATTAATTTTGCAACCTGAGACTTTGCTGAAGTTGCTTATCAGCTTAAGGAGATTTTGGGCTGAGACGATGGCGTTTTCTAAATATACAATCATGTCATCTGCAAACAGGGACAATTTGACTTCTTCTTTTCCTAACTGAATACCAAGTTGGAAAACACTCTTCAGGATATCATCCAGGAGAACTTCCCCAACCTAGTAGGGCAGGCCAACATTCAAATTCAGGAAATACAGAGAATGCCACAAAGATACTTCTCGAGAAGAGCAACTCCAAGACACATAATTATGAGATTCACCAAAGGTGAAATGAAGGAAAAAATCTTAAGGGCAGCCAGAGAGAAAGGTCGGGTTATGCACAAAGGGAAGCCCATCAGACTAACAGCAGATCTCTTGGCAGAAACTCTACAAGCCAGAAGAGAGTGGGGGCCAATATTCAACATTCTTAAAGAAAAGAATTTTAAACCCAGAATTTCATATCCAGCCAAACTAAGTTTCATCAGTGAAGGAGAAATAAAATCCTTTACAGATAAGCAAATGCTTCGAGATTTTGTCACCAACAGGCCTGCCTTACAAGAGACCCTGAAGGAAGCCCTAAACATGGAAAGGAACAACCGGTACCAGCCATTGCAAAAACATGCCAAAAGATAAAGACCATCGAGGCTAGGAAGAAACTGCATCAACTAACGAGCAAAATAACCAGTTAATATCATAATGAGAGGATCAAGTTCACACATAACAATATTAACCTTAAATGTAAATGGACTAAATGCTCCAATTAAAAGACACAGACTGGCAAACTGGATAAAGAGTCAAGATCCATCAGTCTGCTGTATTCAGGAGACCCATCTCACATGCAGAGACATACATAGGCTCAAAATAAAGGGATGGAGGAAGATCTACCAAGCAAATGGAGGGCAAAAAAAAGCAGGGGTTGCAATACTAGTCTCTGATAAAACAGACTTTAAACCATCAAAGATCAAAAGAGACAAAGAAGGCCATTACATAATGGTAAAGGGATCAATTCAACAGGAAGAGCTAACTATCCTAAATATATATGTACCCAATACAGGAGCACCCAGATTCATAAAGCAAGTCCTTAGAGACTTACAAAGAGACTTAGACTCCCATACAATAATAATGGGAGACTTCAACACTCCACTGTCAACATTAGACAGATCAACGAGACAGAAAGTTAACAAGGATATCCAGGAATTGAACTCATCTCTGCAGCAAGCAGACCTAATAGACATCTACAGAACTCTCCACCCCAAATCAACAGAATATACATTCTTCTCAGCACCACATCACACTTATTCCAAAATTGACCACATAATTGGAAGTAAAGCACTCCTCAGCAAATGTACAAGAACAGAAAGTATAACAAACTGTCTCTCAGACCACAGTGCAATCAAACTAGAACTCAGGACTAAGAAACTCAATCAAAACTGCTCAACTACATGGAAACTGAATAACCTGCTCCTGAATGACTACTGGGTACATAACGAAATGAAGGCAGAAATAAAGAAGTTCTTTGAAACTTCTGAGAACAAAGATACAACATACTGGAATCTCTGGGACACATTTAAAGCAGTGTGTAGAGGGAAATTTATAGCACTAAATGTCCACAAGAGAAAGCTGGAAACATCTAAAATTGACACTCTAACATCACAATTAAGAGAACCAGAGAAGCAAGAGCAAACACATTCAAAAGCTAGCAGAAGGCAAGAAATAACTAAGATCAGAGCAGAACTGAAGGAGATAGAGACACAAAAAATCCTCCAAAAAATCAATGAATCCAGAAGTTGGTTTTGATAGACCGCTAGCAAGACTAATAAAGAAGAAAAGAGAGAAGAATCAAGTAGATGCAATAAAAAATGATAAAGGGGATATCACCACCGACCCCACAGAAATACAAACTACCATCAGAGAATACTATAAACACCTCTACGCAAATAAACTAGAAAATCTAGAAGAAATTGATAATTTCCTGGATGCATTTCTTAAAAGAGACAGAAGCTATTAGTGAGTTGGTAAATTTACATTTGAAGGTCTTTATTAATAGGAAATATCACTGGCTTATTAAATCAAATATAGGATTCAGTATTGTCCATTAATATTCCTTTAGGATTTATAATTTGCTTGGAAGAGTAGAGCAGAACCACAGAAAAAGTCATATGAATTAAACTTTAAGGTGATGTATAGCTCCAATGTCCTACAAAATTTCAATATGTACAGTTCATTTATAATGAAGAAGCTTACTTGCTCCATTGGGGACACGTAACTATAACATTAATAGTCATATTATTCTTTTTCATTGTGAAGATCTCAGGAGAATAATTTATCTGGCTTCTCTCACTCATAAGGGAGCATCACAAAGTTCCTTATAAAATAATTATTAAGTACCTAAAACTGTGCTTAGAATTAGCATCCAAGAGTTCAAGTAATCTAAAAAGTTTTGTAACACTCCTGATTTTCCCCCATTATAATTATTATGTACTTACAATATGTGTGAGGAAAGCTGAGAAAGATAGGATAATTTTCATATTTAAGATAATTAAAATTGAAAAATAATAACCTTAAACAGATTCTGATACTTGGAACTACTAGTTGGCTCCTGAATTTAATAATACTTTGAAGAGATGTTGATCAAACTCCTGAGTTTCAGTTGGTAGAAATAAGTTTTTGAGATCTACTGCACAGCATGGTGACTATAGTTAATAATAAGGTATTACATATTTCAAAATTGAGAAGAGAATAAATTTCAAATGTTTTTATTACAGGAAATTAACAAGTGAAGTGATCGATATGTTAATTCACTTGATTTAATTATTTTGCAATGTATACATATATCGAAATGTCATATTGTACCCTACAAATATATACTATACAATTTTTATTTGTAAATTACAAAAAAAAAAAAAAATTTAATGCCCAAATTAGAGAAAAGATTTTTAAGATAATTACAGTAAACAAAATTTAAGAAGCTTTTTAAAGATGCCATGCTAATGGTTATAGGTGAAAATGAGGTTGCCAAGTTGACTAAACATTACCAGGAGGGCATATACTTATAGCTTATTGATTTGTTCCAACTCTTGTCTAGCCCTGCCTATTAACACAGCTTTCCATCATGGAGTGAAACAAAACTAAAAGAAAACATATGAAACAAATCATAAGTTTCAATGACTAGACAGGAGAATTACAACTATTTTAAAAATGTTTTCCGCCGGGCACGGTGGCTCAAGCCTGTAATCCCAGCACTTTGGGAGGCCGAAACGGGCGGATCACGAGATCAGGAGATCGAGACCATCCTGGCTAACACAGTGAAACCCTGTCTCTACTAAAAATACAAAAAACTAGCCAGGCGAGGTGGCGGGCGCCTGTAGTCCCAGCAACTCAGGAGGCTGAGGCAGGAGAATGGCATGAACCCGGGAGGCGGAGCTTGCAGTGAGCTGAGATCTGGCCACTGCACTCCAGTCCGGGTGACAGAGCGAGACTCCGTCTCAAAAAAACAAAAAAGCCGGGCGCGGTGGCTCAAGCCTGTAATCCCAGCACTTTGGGAGGCTGAGACGGGCGGATCACAAGGTCAGGAGATCGAGATCATCCTGGCTAACTCGATGAAACCCTGTCTCTACTAAAAAATACAAAAAACCGCCGGGCGCGGTGGTGCGCGCCTGTAGTCCCAGCTGCTCCGGAGGCTGAGGCAGGAGAATGGCGTGAACCCGGGAGGCAGAGCTTGCAGTGAGCTGAGGTCCGGCCACTGCACTCCAGCCTGGGCGACAAAGCGAGACTCCATCTCAAAAAAAAAAAAAAAAAAAAAAAAA